>NW_026648098.1:0-93123 GCF_950295315.1 Erinaceus europaeus | reverse complement strand
CTTTCCCCCAGCAGGTATGGAGCAGGGGATTGAATCTGTGTCCTTTCGCATTGTAATGTGTGTGCTCAACCAGGTGTGCCACCGCCTGGCCCATTTCTTCTCCTTCTCCTCTCCCTCTCCCTCTCCCTCGCCCTCTCCCTCTCCCTCTCCCTCTCCCTCTCCCTCTCCCTCTCCCTCTCCCTCTCCCTCTCCCTCCCTCTCCCTCTCCCTCTCCCTCTCCCTCTCCCTCTCCCCTCCCCCTCCCCCTCCCCTCCCCCTCCCCTCCCCTTCTTCTCATTCTTCTTCTTCTTCTTCTTCTTCTTCTTCTTCTTCTTCTTCTTCTTCTTCTTCTTCTTCTTCTTCTTCTTCTTCTTCTTCCTCCTCTCCTTTTTGTCTCCTTTCCTTTCTTACTAGATAGGAGAGAGAGAAATTGAAGTTGGAGGGAGAGAGAAAAAAAGGACACCTGCCTACCTGCTTAACCATATATGAAGCATCAGCCCCCCGCCCCCCTCTGCAGGTGGAGTACTGGAGTTCAAACCTGAGTCCTTGTGCATTGTAATGTGTGCACTCAACAGGGTACGTCACAGGGTACGTCACTGCCCAGCTCAGCACTACTTCTTTATAATTCTCTTACCGGTCTCTTAATTTTGAACTCTACAAAACCTTTGGCAAAATCCTAGATACTATTTATTCTAATCAGCATCTGGCATATATGGCTTCCATGACTTTTTTTTAATGGTGATTAACAGTGATTTACAAGGTTATAAATTTACAGGGGATATAGTCTCACACTAAACCCACTATCAGTGTTATGTGCACCAACCCCACCTCCATGAAAGTCACCATTGTTCTCACAGAGTCTAAGAGACAAGTGGTCACTTCTTTCTCTTCTACCTTCCCTCCCCTCCCTTTGCCTTTTCCTTCTTTCCTTCCCTCTTCTCCCAAACCTCCTCCTCTCTCTTCTACTGGCTCCCTTGACATTATTTTAAAAGCAGTGAAGCAATTTCCCAGACATCATTTGTGTAAATCTGACTTAACTTTGCACAATCACAAGGACAGGAGACAATCCACCAAGAAAGATCAGAATCATTTTCTTGAGAATTGGTCAGTTCTTAAATTATCTTTCTACCAGACACGAAGGATTAGTTAGGGTGAATTATATAGACTCTATATAACAGGCATCAGATTTTTATTTCAGTATTCATGATGAAAAAAATATATATCTTAATTCCACATCTCTCTCTCTCTCTTTTTTTTTTTTTTTTTTTTTGGCCTCCAGGGTTATTGCCAGGGCCTGGTGCCAGCACTAAGAATCCACTGCTCCCACGAGCCATTTTTTTAATTTTATTTTATTGGATAGGACAGAGAGAAATTGACAGAGGAAGGAGAGACAGAGAAACAGAGAGGGAGAGAGAAAGAGAGACACATGCAGACCTGTTTCACCACTAATGACTTGTCCTCCTGCAGGTGGGGAGTGGAGGCTCAAAACCAATCCTTGAACAGATCCTTGTGCTCTACATCCTGGCCCCCACTTATCACATCTTTAAGTAGATAACACTGATTATAATTTAGTCCTTTTAAGAAGATGATGATAGGGGCCGGGTGGTGGCACACCTGGTTGAGTACACATATTACAATGTGCAAGGACCGGGGTTCCAGTCCCCGGTTCCCACCTGCAGAGGGAAAGCTTCATGAGGGTTGAAGCAGGGCTGCAGGTGCCTCTCTGTCTCTCTCCCTCTATCACCCCCTTTCCTCTTGATTTCTGGCTATCTCTATCCAATAAATAAATATAATAAAAAATTTTTAAAAAAGAAGATGATCATATAAAGACTTTTACTCAGTGATAATCTCAGTCACTACTATTTCAGTAGTGAGAGCTCTTAACTCTTGTTATTATTTTTCTTTTTTTGTCATTATTGAAGCTTTATTGCTGAGTCTTTTTCTTTTTTTTAATATTTATTTACTTATTCTCTTTTGTTGCCCTTGTTGTTTTATTGTCGTTATTATTGTTGTCGTTATTGGATAGGACAGAGAGAAATGGAGAGAGGAGGGGAAGACAGAGAGGAGGAGAGAAAGATAGACACCTGCAGACCTGCTTCACCGTCTGTGAAGCGACTCACCTACAGGTGGGGAGCCGGGGTTCGAACCGGGATCCTTATTTCGGTTCTTGTGCTTTGCGCTACAGCCCAACTCCCGATACTGGAATTTGATGAAGGAATATTGCTGCTTCAGTGCGGTCGGCCAGGGTAACCCATTTTTAGGCTTTTTAGCCCAAGTTATCTCAAACGGAAATCAAAGCTATTATTAAAAAAAAAAAAAAAACTCCTGTAAAATGTGGTTAAAATTACTTGTTCAATTAACCTGTTAGATTGGTTGGGATGCGATGAGCTATTTTTTCCCCAGGACTTAGGGATAGGGCACCTGGCATCAATGGTACAGACCTGGGGTGGCGACTATTTCCCCCCCTTGTACTTGGTCATTAACCCCAATTCACTCTTGTGTCCTGATGATGGGGACATCGCCAACAGAGGGGGACAGATATAAGTAGTTAGGACAGTATTCTCTAGGAGAATAGGGATAGGTGACCAAGATACATACACCTTGGTGAAGTATTGAGGGTTAAGAGGGGAACACTTTTTATGTCCCTGAGAGACACACAAGGGTGTGCAGTAAGTGCACTACTTCAGAGTGTGCGCCCTGTGATAACTGCTCTGCATACCAGCTGTAGAATACTGGCTGTAACACTGACGAGCATCTGAAACAAAAATCTTAATAAATGATGTGACGAATGAATGATACGTATTATGAATATTGCCAACTTGAAGCTGCATTACAAAAAAAAAAAAAAAAAAAAGCTCTGGGCCCATTGTAAACATGTGGATTACAGCATCAAGACTTTGTATTTGGGAGTCGGGTTAAGCGCAGGTGGCGTAAAGCACAAGGACCGGCAAAAGGATCCCGGTTCGAACCCCGGCTCCCCACCTGCAGGGGAGTTGCTTCACAGGCGGTGAAGCAGGTCTGCAGGTGTCTATCTTTCTCTCCTCCTCTCTGTCTTCCCCTCCTCTCTCCATTTCTCTCTGTCCTATCCAACAACAACAACAACAATAATAACTACAACAATAATAACTACAACAATAAAACAACAAGGGCAACAAAAGGGAATAAATAAATAAAATAAATATTAAAGAGCCCGAGAGATGAGAAACCTAGGAAGCATCAAGATTCAAGGGGTGAGAAGGAAAATAGAACAGAGAAGATCCAAGGAGATGTGCAGCCAAAGAAGTAGGAAAGGTACTGGGACATTTTTCAGAGAGACCAATTTTGGAAGAAACAAATGTCATTTAAAAAAAAAAAATGGGAGTCGGGCTGTAGCGCAGCGGGTTAAGCGCAGGTGGTGCAAAGCTCAAGGACCCGCGTAAGGATCCCGGTTCGAGCCCCCAGCTCCCCACCTGCAGGGGAGTCGCTTCACAGGTGGTGAAGCAGGTCTGCAGGTGTCTGTCTTTCTCTCCCCCTCTCTGTCTTCCCCTCCTCTCTCCATTTCTCTCTGTCCTATCCAACAACAACAACATCAATAACAACAATGGTCATAACTACAATGATAAAGAAACAAGGGCAACCAAAGGGAAAATAAATAAATAAATAGTAAAAATATACAATCTAAGTCTGTGTGGAGACCTTCCCATACCAAGAAATTTTCTGGCACAGAAGGTTGAACTTAAAAAAAAATTTTTTTTTATTATCTTTATTTATTGGATAGAGACAGTCAGAAGTTGAGAGGAAGGGGGGAGATAGAGAGGGAAAGAGATAAACAGACACCTGCAGCCCTGCTTCAGAGTTTTCCCTCTGCAGGTGGGGACCAGGGGCTCAAACCTGGTTCCTTGAGCATTGAAACAAGTGTGCTCAACCAGATGCGCCACCACATGGCCCCTGAACTTTTTATTATATCCCATTGGATAAGGATGAAGGTCTCAGTTTCTCAAGATTTCTCTCCACTGAAGATGCCAGAAGCTAGTCAAGATACTCACCTCAACTTCTGACCAACTAAGTTCTCATGGTTCTCTTATAAGTTCTCAAGTGCCAGTTGAAACTGCATCCTATGTGATTCTGATAATTGTTTACAAATTACAGAGTCCCACAAGATGCCCCTGAAGTTTAATTCATTACCTAGAGTGACTCAGGGAACTCAGGAACCCAATATACTCACTAGATTAGTGGTTGATCATAACATAATGTAAGTCAAGGGCAGTCAAATGGAAGACATGCATAGGGCTAGGCATGGGCAAAGGGCAGGCGGTAATTTCATGCCCTCTCTAGGGGTGCTCTTTCCCCCAGATCTCTAGGGGTTCACCAACCTGGAAACTCTTTGAAGTTACTCCTTTTGACATTTTTTTTTTAGAGACTTCATTAGGAGGCATAATTGATTAAGTCACTGACCACTGGAGACTTGTTTGACTACCATCCTTCTCTCCCCACCAGGTTATCTAGAGGTGGGAATGGAAGTTCCAGTTCACTAACTACATGGCTGAATTTCCAAGAAACCAACAATAAAGTCATTTGCATTCACATAATATGAGGCACATTCATCATTCTCAGCACTGAAGAATTCCAAGGCTTTTAGAGCTGTGATTCAAGAACTATGAAAACCAAACAAATATAAGATACACCTGTAGGTATTTGTACACCTGATAGACATTATAAATCATCTGTTACATAATGGCAAAATATCCAGTTGAAATACTCATAAGGAAGAGCAATTGTAACTTTTGGGAGATTTACATTGAAATAGTAAAGACAGAAAACAGATTATTCTGATTTAAGACTAATGGAAAATTAAGAGATAAATATGTATTGACTGTATCCTTTCAATGACCTTTATTATCAAGTGGTGAAACTGTCACCAGAGAGCTACAGGAGCAGGGGGCTAGGTGGTGGTAACAGTCCATTAAGCACACATATTACCAAGTGCAAGGACCCGAGTTCAAATCCTAGCTCCCCACCTGCAGGGGGCTGCTTCATCAGTGGTGAAACAGGTCTGCAGGTGTCTCCCTTTCTCTCCCTCTCCTCTCTCAATTTCTCTCAGACCTATCTAATAAAACAATTAAGAAAAAAAAAACAGAAAAAATTAAAAATAACTATTTTAAAAAAAGAGTTACAAGTGCAGAGAAGAGAATGAGGATTTACTTTTCAAATTAGAAATTTGAAGTTTTAACCCAGGCTTCAACTTTGACTTCCCTGTCTCTTGAGATAAAAATAAGATTGACTTGAAGACTATTTCCAGGTGGTTGTGGTTACTTACTATTGGGAGTGGGGGTTGTTGATTGCTTATATTCTTATCTCCTCAGGCTCTGACCTCATTCTTTTTCAGCTTCCTGTGATTTCTGAGTTGACTTTGCTGAAAACTCAGTCACTTTTCAATTTTGGGTAAAATTCTACACAGTTGATAATTAGGACTCTTTGCTAGGGATTGTTCTGTGGAAGCCATGGTCCATTTTAAACTTTCAAAATAAGTTTAAATTTCACTTCCTAAGAATATCTGTGGTTATTTCTTCGCTCTAAACATTAAGTCTTAACAACCCTTGGATATTTAACATTGGGGCGAGGACAGGGACAGAATATTCACCACAGAAGACATCCAAAATGCCGAGAAACACTTGAAAAAAATGTTCCAAGTCTCTGATTGTCAGAGAAATGCAAATAAAGACAACAATGAGATATCACTTCACTCCTGTGAGAATGTCATACATCAGAAAAGGTAACAGCAGCAAATTCTAGAGAGGTTGTGGGGTCAAAGGAACTCTCCTGCACTGCAGGTGGGAATGTCAATTGGTCCAACCCCTGTGGAGAACAGTCTGGAGAACTCTCAGAAGGCTAGAAATGGACCTACCCTATGATCCTGCAATTCCTCTCCTGGGGACATATCCTAAGGAACCCAACACACCCATCCAAAAAGATCTGTGTACACATATGTTCTTGGCAGCACAATTTGTAATAGCCAAAACCCGGAAGCAACCCTGGTGTTCAACAACAGATGAGTGGCTGAGCAAGTTGTGGTCTATATACACAATGGAATACTACTCAGCTATAAAAAATGGTGACTTCACCATTTTCAGCCGATCTTGGATGGACCTTGAAAAATTCATGTTAAGTGAAATAAGTCAGAAACAGAAGGATGAATATGGGATGATCTCACTCTCAAGCAGAAGTTGAAAAACAAGATTAGAAGAGAAAACTCAAGTAGAACCTGAACTGGAACTGGCGTATTGCACCAAAGTAAAAGACTCTGGGGTTTGTGTGGGAGGGGGAGAATACAGGTCCAGAAAGGATGATAAAGGACCTAGTGGGGCTTGTATTGTTATATGGAAAACTGGGAAATGTTATGCATGTAGAAACTATTGTATTTACTGTCAAATGTAAAACATTAATTCCCCAAGAAAGAAATTTTTTTAAAAAAGGAGAGAGATAGAGAGACACCTGCAGCCTTGCTTCACCACTTGTGTGAAGCTTTCCCACTGCAGGTGGGGACCGGGGGCTCGAACACAGGTCCTTGCGCACTGTAACATGTGCGCTCACCTGGGTTTGCTACCACCTGGCTCCCCTTCTTTCTTTTCTTCCTTCCTTCCTCCCTGCTCTCTCTCTTTCTTCCTTTTTTCTTCCTTCCTTCTCTCTCTCTCTCTCTTCCTTCATTCCTCCTTCCTCCTTCCTCCTTTCTTTCTTTCTTTCTTTCTTTCTTTCTTTCTTTCTTTCTTTCTTTCTTTCTTTCTTTCTTTCTTTCTTTCTTTCTTCCCAGAGCACTGATCATCAGTTGTTTATGATATGACCCTGGATTGAACCTGTGGCCTAGAACCTCAGGCAGGAAAGGTTTTTTGCATGATCATTAATTTTTCTGCCCCCTGGTAGTTTTGATTAGCATATGCCTATGGCTAGTGGTGTTCAGTATGTTTCAATCTGCTTATTTATCACAAGTATGTCTATTTTAATGAAATGTCTCTCCATATATTCTACTCGTGTTCTAATGATGTTGTTAATGTTTCGCTTTTCAGCTCTGAAGGTCTTTTGCCATATACATGGCTTGCAATTTTTTTTTTTACTCTGTTATTCTTCTTTTTCTACCCTAACAGGATCTTTCACAGAACCATTTTTTAAAAAAATTCCCTAAATCCAATATATCTAGTACAAGTTTTTCCTTTTATATTGCATATTTTTCATGCTGCTTTTAACAACTCTTAGCCTACTTCTAAATCCTAGAGATTTTCCTGTGTTTTTTTCTAATATTTTTCTAGTTTTCCATTTGTATATTTACATTTATAATCTGTTTTTAATTTTTCAATGCATGAGTTAGATTGAGTAGTAGTAGTGAGCCATTGATTTTATACCATTGGATACAAATCTCCTTTTACAACGTTGAGTTGTAAATTTACAATGTAAAATTAATTGGGGATATTTTCATGGATCTATTTCTGGAGTTTACTATGTTTCATTGATCCCTCTGCTAATAGTTCACATTTTTGTTTAATGTAGCTATACTGTACATTTTAAAATTGTATTGATTTGTTCTTCTCATTTGAGTTTTAAGTATTCACTTATATATTTCTTTACATGGAAGAGAGAAGTAGAAAAATAAGCAAAGTATTACTCTGACATATGCAGCACTAAGAATGGTGCTGAGAGCTATGATCATAATCATTGGTGAGGGAGAAAGGAGAAGAATTTTGGCAGTTGGTATAGTGTGGAACTGTACTCCTTATATACATACTCTTATAACCCTGCAAGCCATTGTCAAGTACTCATAAAGAATAAAAAGTGGACTTTATTCAAACTTTGTCATCTTCTTAGTTTTATTTTCTTTTTGCCTCTAGGGTTATCGCTGGGGCTTGGTGCCTGCACTACGAATCCACTGCTCCTGGAGGTTTTTTTTCCCCTTTTATTGTCCTTGTTGTTTTATCATTGTTGTGGTTATTATTATTGTTGTTGTTATTTATGTCATTGTTGGGTAGGACAGAGAGAAATGGAGAGAGGAGGGGAAGACAGAGAGGGGGAGAGAAAGATAGACACCTGCAGACCTGCTTCACCCCTGCAGGTGGGGAACTGAACTGGGATCCTTATGCTGGTCCCTCTCTCTCTCTCTTTTTTTTTTTTTTACCCCCACAGGCACTTAGCCCGCTGCGCTACTGCCCAACCCCCATCTTCTAAGTTTTCACTGATAGTGGGAGAAGAGCTTCCTTGTCACTTTCTCATAAATATAAATTCAGATTCTGTGAAGATTCAAGTCTCTTCACATTTCTTAGTAGAGCTGAGCTTCTGTTCTCTGTGTAATCTCCAGTGATATTGCAGGAGGCGACCTTGTTACTATTGGCTGATGGTGGCAATCATTCACCATTGATTTACTCTGATACCATCCCCAATGGGAAGGGCAAAGGGCGCTTCTTTATTTCCAGATGGGATTAGGTATTCAGGCTCAATGTAGTGTCTGCTAATAATTACCTAAATCTGCTTGGGACTCATTACTGACCGGTGGCAATACGTGATCCACGTTTACACTGTATTGGAATATATTGTTACAACCCCCCACCCCCCGCACTACAATCTTTATTTATTGGATAGAGACAACAAAAAATCGGCAGGGGAAGGGAGAGATAATGACGGAGACAAAGACACACCACTTGTGAAGCTTCCTTTGTGTATATCGTAACAGGCGCACTCAACCAAGTGCGCCACCACCTGCCCTCCCCCCTGCCTTTTTACTTGATAAGAGAGAAATTGAGAGTGGACGGGAGAGACAGAGATATCTGCAGCCCTGTTTCACTGCTCATGAAGCTTTCCCCTTGCAGGTGGAGTTCAGGAATTTGAACTTGGGTCCATAAATATTTTAGAATGTGCACTTAACTGGATATTCCACCACCCAGTTAAACAAAGCATTATTTCTTTTTATTATTATTATTATTATTAATATTTATTTATTTATTTATTTTCCGTTTGGTTGCCCTTGTCTTTTAATTGTTGTTGTAGTTATTATTATTGTTGTTGCTGTGGATGTCATCATTGTTGGATAGGACAGAGAGAAATGGAGAGAGGAGGGAAAGACAGAGAGGGGGAGAGAAAGACAGACATCTGCAGACCTGCTTCACTGCCTGTGAAGGGACCCCCCCTTCAGGTGGGTAGCTGGGTGCTCAAACCAGGATCCTTCTACCTGTCCTTGTGCTTTGCGCCACGTGCTTAACCCGCTGGCTACTGCCCGACTCCCGGCATTATTTCTTAATTGAGTTCTTCTATTTTACAATGTTCAGTGGAGACTGGTAAGACCACTAGGAAGGTACCTGGTTTGTCATACTTGTAGCTGTGTTTTGAGCACCAGAGCCCCACAACACTAGAGAAAACCTCAGTGCTTTATGGTTCCTGTCTCTCTTTTTCTGTCTAAGCCATTGTCCCCCACACATCCCCAGAGGTGTTTTAAAAAAATCAACTTGTAGTGGTGAAACCCTGCAGACCTAAAAAAAAAAAAAAAAGTGCAAACACTTTGTATTCCTCACAGAACCATAATCAAGGTTTTAGTGGGATGTTCAAGAGTCTTTCCACTTAATTCTTTTATCCTAAGTTTCTTCTCTGTTTATCTCTGTCCTCTGGACCTGGTATGTCCCCTCCAACAACTCCAGGCAGGCTGTGAATGATCCACTCAGTCTGTAGCACCGCTTCAATTCAACAGCAGCACAGATGATGCTGTTTGCCTTATTGTCTCTGGATTTCACTACAGGAGATGTAAAGTGCAGGAGGGAAGAAAATATAGCAAAGCAAAGATGAGTGATGAGAGAAGATGCAGATGAAAAAAAAATGCCACATTGAGACAATCCTCCTATAAACAAAACTGCTGTGTATTTCTTCTCCACAGACGGAGGAGGGAAGTCCAGGCACATAGCAAGCCATGCATAGGACTTCAAAGATATGAACACATCAGTTGGCAATAAATATTTATAAAATGAGACTTAGGTATTTAGACCATTAGCCTGCCACATACTCCTTTCACACGATGAAATATGAAGCTTAAATCATTCTGAAGACTGGCAGAACAAATAATAGCGGGCCTAAATTTAGGCTTGGGTAAATGCTTAAGCTTACTTTAAAATATGGATCTGTGCACACAGGCATTACAGATAGAACTAGATTTTTAGCTGATCACAAGTGTTGCCTGTTCACTTCCCTTGGCTTCTTTTTCTATTTTTATGAAAGACAAAAGTCTTTCCTTTAGTCTTATCACACTCAATCATATCCTACACAGTTAGAGACCCCTGCCTTATAAAGCCCACTGTTAACCTCGAGTAAAGAAGACATTTCAGAGTGACAGACCTAGTACTTATGCTTTCCTTACAACCTATG
Organism: Erinaceus europaeus; assembly: GCF_950295315.1. Classification (NCBI taxonomy): domain Eukaryota; kingdom Metazoa; phylum Chordata; class Mammalia; order Eulipotyphla; family Erinaceidae; genus Erinaceus; species Erinaceus europaeus. Next base: position 82,776 of record NW_026648098.1, on the reverse strand, counting down.
CAAATTGATTCCCAGCATCCATAGTTGAGTCTTCTTTACTCAATGATTGGCCTCTAACTTCAGCTGTTAGAATCAAGAACTAATAACTATTAAGTTTAGGGACTGGATATGGGATTTATGCTAATGGAGAAGGATAGATATGTGTCAGAGATTATTTCAAAATGATGATTTTACTGAGCTTTATGTTCATTAAAAACTAAATAGCCATAACCTTTCCTTTGTTTATGAGATCAGGCACTTTCACAGTAGGGTGGCCATGGGCTCAATTTTTTTACTTGCAACCATGAGCTGCCACTAAGTCATAAGCTGAATCAATTCAAGCCAGATAGGTAAAGCCTAACATTTAAGGTGCTGGATGTCTCTTCTGAATAAAATACATTTCTTCTCCTTTTCTGGAACCTTCAGTATTTCTTCCTCTGAGGACGCACGGCTGCAGTAAGCTGTGGTCTCCCAGTGTGGGCATTATTAAGCCCTCTCATTTAGGTGAGACCTACTGTGCAAACGTGTGGAATATGCTACTGAAATGTACAGAGCTACATGGCATGATATGATAAGCAAAACATACAGTTGAGAACTAAATGATGAAAGACCAAGTTTCATCTGGATGCTTTCGGTCCATCATATGAAATGTCTGGCCTTTATTCCATTTGTAAAAAGGAACTGAACCCCATTAAGAATAGGGAGAAGCCATGGATCAAATCTTCACTAAAGAAGAGCACTAGAGGGTCAATAGAAATGTTAAAAATGTTAATTTTAAGATACAGTTTCACTTACTAGTTAAGGAACTAAACAGAATCTTTGATTTGTGTTTGTTTTATATTTTCATGGAAGTCATGGGATGCATTGGATCGACCTTCTCGTGGTGCATCCCGTGAGTACCCATTTATTGGGGAAACTGACGATCCTTCCTAGCCGACTGAATCCACATGGATCCCGTCACTTTCAAAGCCAGCAACAAGCAGACATCAGGCTCAACCTGACGCTGTTGACTGGCTACGGAAGAAGGACAAATGCTAGAAGAAGAATGGAAGTCATGATTTTACCTTTTTGAAAAATTGTGTTGGAAATATATACGCGTATATTTAAGATACTATGGTATATTATATGATGTGGTATTATCAAATGAAATGTATGGTAGGATATAATGGTATAAGGTATATACCTACCATAAAAAATAACACAAGCAAAGAAAAATTCTGGACAGTGAGGACCTCTACTATAAAGACTCAAAGATGCAAAGCTCCTCAAATGTTCAGAAGGAACTATAATAAGGATCCCGGTTCGAGCCCCCGGCTCCCCAACTGCAGGGAGAACAGATAGCCTTGGATAGATAAAGGGGAGTGGAGAGCAAGTAATATATAGTCTTGGAGGGATTTCAAAGTCTTTGACTTTTTGCTGAGTGACATGGGAAGCAGAGACCGGTCTTTGAGCTCTGCTTTTAAGGTACAGGACAAACAGAAGTCCAAATACATTCAGTTAATCTCATGTCTTGACCATTACTCTAGTTTATGACTGTGACCATATCCTTTATTCTATGATGATACTCAGAAAATATCACTTCATTAAGTAAAAACGTGGTTTGACCCACTTGATCAGAAATTTGCTTTTGAGTAACTCAGATTGCAAATGTGGGGGCAGGGGGACAGGGAGGAGAAAGTTATGTGTGACCACTTTTTTTTTTTTTAACCCTGAAGAAAACTCTTAACTAGAGAAGGGGTGTTGAGCCTTGAAATGAGGTCCTTAGTGCACAGACTCTAATACTGGAAGTAAGAAAGACTTACTTATGAAGGTTTCTGAGCAGAGTAGTAAATTAATACGACATAAATATAAGAATCATGTTAGACTGAACGGTGAAGAAAAGATATAGAAAAAGGTTGTAAACTCAGAGGCTACTTTATTAATCTAGAGGAAAGATAACATGTCTCAGGTAAAAGGTAAGGAGAATTCAAATTCTGGGTATATTTGTATATAGAGCTAACATGATTTGTGAACACATTTGCTGTGGCCTCTGAAAAAGGGAACAATTAGTAGGTGGCATTGGAAGTTTTTTTGCTTGATTACCTGGTAAGAAGAAGGAGTTGTTACAGAATGAGATTACATTTACCTAAATTTCAGAGACAAAATACAGTTTGTCCAGTAACATGCCTGTCTTAACTGGTGCACCATATGCGTTATGTCCCAATACCATACAGGAACCCTGGGATAGGGGAAGCCCTGGTGCTGGCTTATCTCTACCTCTTACTAGCCAATTGAAGTAAACAGCAGCAACAACAACAACAACAAAAACAACAACAGCAGACCTAGCAGAAGTGAATTCTCTGATGAGCGAAATGCTGTGGCTGTAAATTAATAGGATTTTTTTGTTTTTCTTTCATTTGTCTTTTGCTCAAGAAAGCCTGGGCTGGAATAAAGGAACTGAGAGGAGTTAATTGGAGTAAACCTTCCACCCTTTTTTTTTTAGAACCCTGTTTTTGTTTGTTTGTTTTTGAGACTGGCATTCATGAGAATTTTCTTTTTTTTTAGTTATTATTTTTTATTTATAAAATGGAAACATTGACAAAACCATAGGATAAGAGTATTCCACACATTGCCCACTTCCCAAGCTCCATATCCAATGCTCTCCCTTGATAGCTTTCCTATTCTTTATCCCTCTGGGAGTATGGACCCAGGATCATTGTGGGGTACAGAAGGTGGAAGGTCTAGCTTCTGTAACTGCTTCTCTGCTGAACATGAGCGTTGACAGATAGATCCATACTCCCGCCTGTCTCTCTCTTTCCCTAGTGGGGTAGGGATTTGGGGGAGGTGGGGCTTCAGGACACATGGTAGGGTCCTCTGCCCAAGGAAGTCATGTTGGTATCATGGTATCATCTGGAACCTGATGGCTGAAAAAGAGTTAAGATATAATGCAGAACAAATTGTTGACTAATCATGAACCTAAAGGCATGAATATTGCAGATGAAGATCTGGAATATACCTAAAACAGACCTACTAGCTTTTTCCAAAGCGGAGAATTTTCTTATGGAAAAGGTATCAAGCCTACTCAAATGAATGGAAATTTGAGAGTAAGCTGGTGATGATGACATTCTTTCTGGTCTGGAAGACCTTGATCACAGGCTCCAAGTTGTTTGCCAAATCTATCTTCTCTTTCTTCCTTCCTTTCTTTCTTTCTTTTTTCTTTCCTTTTTTTTCAGTTAGTACCAAAATTCTAGTAAAGTCTCCAAGAGTTTGGAGACCAGTTTTTACTATTACCATGGAAAAGAGAGGAATGGCCCTGTGCTTAAACTTGAAATTGGGCAATGTAGGAAAAAAAAAATCTTGAAAGAACCCAGACCCATTACATCAAGGAGTGCCCTGCCATGACCTTTTCATGAGAATCCAGACCACATGTTAGTTTCCTGCCATGACAAAGACAACAGGATGGACTCGCTGGTGGTGATAGCTGCCAGGACCTGGGGATACCAGTCAGTTTGGGAGGAAACAGATATTCTACTACCTTAAGGGGTCAGTTCTCACAAACTACCACAGTCAAAAGAACTCTTGACCTAAGAGGAAATAATAGTATGTAACCAGAAATAGAAGTGCTCCAGCTAAAAATCAAAATACATAAAAAGTAACAGGAACAGTGCAAATAATAACATACACTGGTGCTTTGAAACATTAGCATCCTCATTGGTTGACCACCCAGCAGGTAACCTGGGGAAAAGTGCACACGGGATCAGGCTACAGGGAGCACACATGCCTATCTCAATTAGTGCGTCCCCAAATCAAGATAAAATGTAGCAGACTGAGATCCTCAAAAACCAAGACACAGGCTTAGGGTGACTCCCTTCCTCCTCAAGGAAGTTTACCATTTATGCAGTCTTTCATCTGGACATTTTATAACTTTTCAATGTGTGCAGAGTTTTTTGTTGTTAATGTTCAGAACGTAGCAAAATATTCTATTCTGATGAATGCATATATTTGACTTAGGATGTGGCATTTCCTCCTACCTCAGTTGTCTTTCATCTGTTGACCTCTTTCAGTGTCCTCTTTTGAAATGGAAACATACCCTTCATTCTCCAGCATTAAGCAACACTTTTCCACTCTACTGTTTGGTAGGTATGCCTAGGTTTATTCCCCCCCAAAAAACTGCAAGGTAACATTCATGCTTTTATAATTTTGTCTGCTATTTCAGAGGAGTAGAAAGTCATGGTGCATTAATTTTCTCGAGCTGCTGTAACCATTTTACCGCAAGTCTGGTAGCTTAAAACAAAAGAAATGTATTCTCTCACAATTCTGGAGACCAGATGTCCAAAATTAAGGTGTCAACAGAGATGTGCTCCCTCTGAGGGCACTGGAGGAGAAATCTTTCTTGTCTCTGGCAGATTCTGGTAGTTTTAGGCATTCCTTAGTTTGTAGAACATCACTCCTTCCAGCATTCCTTTGCTCAATTTTCACATGACTTTCTGCTCAGTGTCTTTGTCAACTTTTTTGTCTGTTTCAAATATTCTGTCCTACTCTTTAAATTTTTAAATCTTTATTTATTGGATAGTGACAGCCAGAAATTGAGAGGGGAGAGGGATATATATGGGGGGGGGGGGAACACCTGCAGCCCTGCTTCACCATTCACAAAGTTTTCCTTCTGCAGGTGGGGAATGAAGGCTTGATCCTGGGTCCTTGCACATTGTAACATGTGCACTCAACCAGGTGTGTCAACATCCAATCACCTCTGTCCTATATAAATAAAAACACTTGCCACTGGGTTTAGAGACCTTCTCGATAACACAGGATGAATATATTTCCAAGACCCTAGATAAAACAGATTTGCAAAGATAAAGATCCCTTTTTCTAAATGAGGTAACTGTCACAGATTCTAGAGGCTAAAGTTTGGACATATATCTTTGAAGGTAACAAACTACTCTACTTGTTCACTGAAGTAAATGTTCTCTGCACAGAGGTATTTTTTTATTATTGGTGGTGATGGCTATCAAAAATTATTATGCCAATGTGAATTTCAAGGAGAGACTTAATTTGGTTCCCAAATGAACAGTTGTGGTATAACTATTTACCTTTAGTTAAACATTTAAGCCCTCTAGACCAACCACAAGTATTCTTACTTGCTACAAAGTTTAAAGCAGAGACACACTGTGTACTAAATAGTTAGGAATGATATCCACTTCTGATTGGACTTAGTCACCTTTCTGCATTTTTCTAGTTTTTATATGCAGAAAACACTTGAAATTTCCAGTTTCATCATTCATTTGAATACTCGCCTAATTTGTCCACTTACTACACAGTTAACTATTTAGAACACAGTATGCCTCTGGTTTAAACTTTATAGCAAGCAAGAATAGTTGTGGTTGGTCTGGAGGGCTTAAATAAGTGGTCAAATTTAGCAGGTATTCAAACGAATGATGAAACTTCTTTGAAGGTGATTTTTTTCTTTTTTTAGTAGAATTGCTTCAGTCTAAAAATTTTCAAGTGACAGAAAGCCACAAGTTGCACTGAAGAAAAGTAAATAGCTCTATTAGTTACGATAGAAATACTATAAATAAATAGAGCAATAAAGCCTGCCATTTTGAACAAGCTTTATTAATTATATGAGTTAGTAGAGCCAGCCCTCAAATACAGATCTATAACTTTTATTGCCCAGATGGGTTGTGGTCCCAATAGCAGACTTTGACTCAAAGTATGTTCATGTGTGTTTGTGTGCTAACATATGCTCATCATTTTAAGCATGTGCAATACACTCCTTTTTCTGCAAGAAATAACTTGTGAGTGGCCAAGATTTGAAGTACATGTTGTTGCCATAATAAGATAGAGTACCGAGGAAGAATTTACTAATATGATTAGCAAAGATCTTGGGATCTCTAAGAAATTTTATTATGAGTAGACATTCTGGTACAAGGACATGAAAAATTGATGTATGCTTTTGATTTGGAAGGATAATACTTTAATTATAGTGCCAAAATAAGATAAAGTCTATTCATTAGAAATGGAAAATGCCTGGATTTGGGGGTATTTCAATTGCTCTTACACAACATGGACCAGGAATTTTCTAAAAGAAATATGAAAGCTATCTAGTTAAAGAAATAAAGAGACTTCTGGTACTCCCACCCCACATCCACAAGAATTAGTCTGGAAAATATTACTTACATGGTCTCCGTGTCATATTGTTTAGGTCAGAGGTACAGTGGAAAAATGTTTTTATTTATAAGACTAAGTTTAGAATCTGAATCCTTGTGGCATTGCCTAACATTTACCATGTAAGTACAAAAGAAAGTTACCAGTTTTCCTTTGATTTAGTATTAGAACAAATGGTTGGTCTATTGGGATGGACAAAACTGCCAGTGAGAACTGCAAAGATGGGAATAGGTAGTGGTGGTAAGATTTCTTTAGGAATCTGCTCATGAAGATCATTCATAGGCCACCTATTGGAGGAGCAGGTTGAAAACTGAGGCAGTGTAATACTTCAGGGGTGAATAAATTTTGTTCTTTAAAAAAAAAAACCTTTTTGTTATCTTTTAAAAAATTTATCTATTGGATAAAGACAGCCAGAAATTGAGAGGGAAGGGAATGATAGAGAGGAAGAGAGTCAGAGAGACACCTGTAGCCCTGCTTCGCCACTTGCAAAGCTTTCCCCCTGCAGGTGGGGACCAGGGGCTTAAACCCAGGCCCTTGTGCACTGTAACATGTGAGCTCAACCAGGTGCACCACCACCCAGCTCCAGGGTCCCAATAATTTTTGTTCTTCTACCTTCCTCTACAAAGACGATATATCTAATATAGTTTGTCCTTACAGCTATGCCACTCTAATATAAACAAATACATCAACACCATTCTCACTGCTGGAGTTAATGTACTCCTGTGACTGGATGTTAGTGGGACTGACAGAAATGAGTTGATTAGTGAATAAAGATTTCTAAATTTTTCACACTTATTTTGAAGATTACTAAAATAACTAAAATTATACCGTGGATATTGTTTCACAGATCAGACTAAATGGCCATCATAGGTGTGGTAATTTAGAAAACTGCTTTTAAACTGTTTTATGCCTCTAAAGAAGTAAAATGATTTTATGGAAACCACTTCTATACACAATAGGAAATATTCTTTGAAAGTCAGTAGAATCCAGGGTTTGGAAACTCATACCAATGATCCTTCACCCCAGCCCCACCTCACTTGAGGTCCGCTGAGGCAGAATTTTAACAACTACATGGAGCAGTTGTTAAAAAAAAATTGTTTGCAAAGTAATTCTTCTATCATGAAGATTATGAAAAATCTCTTCCTTAGACCCAGGAAATGGTTTCATATCCTATTTTTCTTTTGTTCTGCTACTGTTATTTTTATTCTTTTACTTTCTCTCTTTTCTTGTTTGTTTACACTTTTATTTTACAGGTTTGGTGTGTAATTTTCCCCTAAATTACATAATTTTAATGACTTTCCTATTATGATTAGCTCAATGTTACCCTGGGGAGACATAGTTCTGTGATTTTTCTGTATATCCACCCATAATTTACATCATCAGAAAACTTGTCCCATAGCCCATTACCACTTCTTCAACTTCATTTGCATATTCTTTAAAACCAATTTCTGTTGTGTTGACTATATAAAAATAGAATTCTCAGTCAATTTTAATCAAGTCCTCTTCCTCCTCTGTATAAGAATTCTCAGTCAATTTTAATCAAGTCCTCTTCCTCCTCTGTATAACTGAAGCTAAAACTCCTTGTTTTCTTGCCCAAGAAAGGACTTTCTCTTCCTCTTGCCACCTGGATCTCTTTTCTAGAGAGTAGACCTTTATTTCTATGAATGGTCCATATGAAACTGTCAATCCTGAAATTACAGATCCACCAGAGCAGCTGAATGAGTGTTGACACATGGTGATGTGGACATCAAAATATCAAGATTGTCCATGAACCTGTCTCCTTCTAACTTATCAAAACATAATGGTGAGAAGAATTTTGAGGATATTATTTTCTCTTTATAGGTGTTCTAAAGATGTTATTCCCTAATGGTTGAGATAGTATCTTTTGCATGACACATACTGATTATTACTTATTACTTTATATTTTAAAAATCAAAACATTGTTAGATACTAAGCTTATAGTACTGGTTACATATTACATAATATATGTAATATGTAACATGTAACAGGTACAACATAATATGTAATAAACATATAATAAATACTATATAATAAACATATAACAAATAATATATAATACATAATATATATACACCTTGCATGACCAACATTTAATCTATTTATCTATTTTTGTTCTCACTATTTACAGAACCAATTAAAAACAATCATATGAGACAAGTATACCTCCCTATCTCCACAGAAAACCTGTTTCTTGAGAACAAGGAGTCTAGAAATGTTTCCTTATTCTATTCTGCTATGTGCATCTAAGCCTTTAATGCTCAATGTGGTTGAATGCCAGCATGTTTTGAATCAGATCCCTGTCAGTCTCTCTGCAAGCTGAGCCCTGGGTTATTACCATGCAGTTTCATTATCTGTCAGTCTCCAAAGGTACTGAAACACACACACTTCCTACTTGTAGAGAAATTCGGCCTCAATTTCCTTCTGGATAGCTTGTTGTTTTTCATTCTACTTAGATCTATAAATTCAAGTTACCATGATGATTTTTGTTGCTGTTGTTGTCATAATGCAATGTGAATTTGGCTATACCAGGAGTTCAAATGCACTCACCCCTTGGATTTTAGCCTGGGTGGTAAATTCAGGCCTCCCTTTGGTTAAACCTATTCCTAGTTGTTGAGGGAAAAGTCCCAATCTGTTTTCCCCTATAGGAAAATAATGGAGTACTGTTTCTCCACTGAGATGTTACAGTCATGTTCTAGTTGAATGAGGATCTACTTTTATGTCCCCATTAATGCTGGAAAGTCTAAAATATATCCAAAAAAACATCTCTAAACTCTTAGGTTTATTACTAGTGCCCTGCTGAAAAATATATTGAATATATCATTATTTAAGAAGCTACTCTTAGGAATTGGCTCTGGCTCCATGGACTGAGGGTGGAGCAAGGAAAAATTCACCATTTTCCTTTCCAAAGAATAGTCATGGATGACCTTTCCACTGAACAGATGTACCAGCTGCCAGCATGTCTTATCAATTGTCAGTCATATTTTCAGAAATGAAACCATTAGAGTATTTTTTGGGGGGATTCGACAATCTGTAGATATTCCATAATCTGTTGTGCACAATAAAATGTAAATGTATAGATACTACTGGGTGGGATTGGTCAGTTCAAATGACAAAAGATTTACGGCAATATCACTTAGATGTCCTAAATTTGTGGATGGGTGGACATGCTTAATTTTTTTTCCTATTAATGTTTCTGAGTTGATCAGCTTAAATATTTATTTTAAAGTACTATTATCCACAAGACAGGATATTAATTTGATTCTTTGTTTAGTGACCATAAGAGTGTTCATAAGAAGGAGTGGGGCGGTAGCGTAGCTGGTTAAGCACACGTGGTGCCAAGCACAAGGACCGGCGGAAATATCTGTTTGAGCCCCGGCTCCCCACCTGCAGGGAAGCCACTTCACAAGTGGTGAAGCAGGTCTGCAGGTGTCTTTCTCTCTCCCCTCTGTCTTCACCTCCTCTCTCCATTTCTTTCTGTCCTATCTAACAATGATGACATCAATAACAACAATAATAACTACAGCAGTGAAAAAAAAAACAAAACAAGGACAACAAAAGGGAAAATTAAAAAAAAAGTGTTCATAAGAATATATAACTGTAAGTGACTCCTAGAACATTAGATGTAAGGTCTTCTCTATACTTATATATTTTGTAATATTTATAAACAGAAATTACAAAGAAATTCATTCAAAAATTCTTTCCATTTGGAAATCTATTTTGGAGGTTTGCTTTACCTGGTGAACTTAATTTCAAATTGTAATTAAAATGTATGAACTTGGTGGCAGTTGTGCTGAATCTTTTATATATATTGAGGGAGTTAATGCTTTACAGTGCAGTCATTGACATATACATACAATTTTACTATGTGACAGGCCCCCAAAGATTTTCTCCTCTCTAGTCACCCCCTCCCTCCCCAGAGTCCTTTGCTTTGGCCCAATACACCATGTCCAGTTCATGTCTCACTTTGTATTCTCCTTTCCATTCCATACTTTATTAAGTCCCACTAATAAGTGAGATCATTCATCTTTTTGGCTTATCTCACTCAACATGATGTCTTCAGGTTTCATCCAAGAGAATGAAAGAAGACAACTTCATCATTTTTAAGGGCTGGGTAGTATGCTATCATGTATATATACCATATTTTTTTTTAGCCACTCATCTGATGTTGGAAATCTGGGCTGCTTCCAGGTTCTAGTACACACTGTACTGTTATAAACATAGGTAGACACAGACCTCTTCTGATAGGTGTTTTCTATTTCTTTGGGTAAATCCCCAGTAGAGGAATTGCTGGGTAGCAGGGTAGCACCACTTCTACTGTACCAATAAGTCTTCAGATTGCTTTCCACAGTGGCTGGAACATTTAGCACTCCCATCAGCAGTGCAGAAGTATTCCTTTTCCTCTCCAACATTTCTCTTTCTGCCCTTTCTGCTGAAAAAGAGATATCTCATTGTTGTCTTTATTTGCATTTCGCCGATGACCAATGACTTTGAGCACTTTCTCACATATCTGTTGGCCCTCTGGATCTCTTTCTCAGTGAAATTTTTGCCCATCCTGACCCCATTAGCTAATGGGGTTGCTTGATTTTTGGTGCTTAGTGTACTGAGATCTTTATGTATTTTAGTTATTAGTCCTTTGTCTAATGTGTGTTGTGTAAAGGTCCTTTCCCATGACATGGGGTGTCTGTTTGGGGGGTAGTAGCCATTGCTTTGCAGGAGCTCTTCAGTTTGATACAGTCTCATTGCTTTATTTTCAGTTTTATTTTCTTTGTTGTTGAATTTGAATCCCCGAAGCCTTTTTTTTGAAGCATAGGTTGTGAAGTGCATGCCAATGTTTCCTTCTATGTATTTTGATGATTTTCTTCTATGTATTTGATAGTTTTGATGTCCTTGATCTAGTTGGAGTTGATTTTTGTGCATGTTTGTAAGTGATGGTTCAGCTTCATCTGCTTGCAAGTTTCAATCCAATTTTCCCAGCATCATTGGTTGAAGAATCTCTCTTTTTGTCGTTTAATGGTTTGAGCCTCCTTGTCAAAAATTAGTTAGCCATAGGTGTGGGGGCTTATGACTCCCAAGGCAATGTTGACTAGGAGTGTTGCTAATGGATTCCTGGTATCTCTGTGTAGGTGGGGCAGGGCCTGTTGTTCCTGACTGCATTCTTAGGTTTCTGGTGTAACAATTAGCAAAGGGTGATGAATGGAGTCCCACTGCAGGGGGGTCTCTAGGGCCAGGCTGAAAGAAAACTTCTTATGGTCAGTGCTAGAGATGGGGATCCCTAGCTGGGTATCCCTGGGGTCTTGGCAGGAGTGCTAGGGTATTTGCCTCTGGTGGCTAGGCATGGGGCAGGCTTCTTCTATTCCTGAGGAATTGTGGCACAACTTGGAGGCAGGCTTTGTCCCTCCCCCAGATATACAGGAATTCCCTGGAGCAGGGGGCACCTCTGGTAGATAGGTGGGGGCAGGCTCACCCCAGACACTTGAGAGCCTCCTGAAGCTGGGGCACTTCTAGAAGCTAGACTCATAGACTACTTGCCCCCTTAGTGGTCTGTGGGAGCATCCTGGGTTGTGTACTATTCTGTTGATGGAGTGTGTGGGCTGGCTCTTTTCCAGGCTGTGCAGAGTGTCCACTCCCATGGAAAGGCTGAGGGCCCTCCCTGTGATCTAAGGAACCAGAGAAGTGTAGGATGTGCTGACCTCAGGTGGGGAGTATAGGCGTTTTCAGGTAAAATGGTGAAGCAAGAGATGGATGGTTGGAGAATTCAGACAGGATGCTGTGTGAGACCACCAGGTTAGGTCTCTGAAAGTGCTGTCAATTCCTGGTGTGGGGAAGCCAGCTCAGTAGACTGGGTATATTGGAAGTCAGAAAAATTCCTACTGTAACCTTGTTTCTTTCAGTTCTGTTTAGGACTCAGTGGTTGTGAGAGCATGGGACCATTTGAGAGTGGGATCTGGATTTATGAGGTGCTTTTATGTCAGGTCCTTCGCTAACTGTTAGTTGCCATCCTCCCCCAGTGGGCAATCTTCTAAGTCATCCTGTAAGTCCACAAAGTAGATAGTAATCTCCGCCATCTTGGGATCATGGTGTGTCTTATATTCCTGCAATTTTATAATTTGAAAGTTATTTAACAATTCACAAATAAAAATTTAAAAATATGTATGTGCTCCAATGGATATGATTCTTTTTCAGAATTAACAAATACATTATAAAACTACCTCAGATAAGCAGAAATAAAAGCAAGGCAACAAATGTTTAATGATTATAGTACATAGAGGCTTCTTTTTCAGTTCAGTTATGAAAATGGTTTATAAAAGCTACCTTTAGGGGCCAGGTAGTGGTACACCTCATCGAGTTTACACATTTTCTGTGTACCAGGTTCAAACCTCCAGTCCCCACCTGCAGGGAAGGAATCTTCATGAGTGGTGAAGCAGTGCTGTGGGTGTCTCTCTCCTTCTCTATCTCCCCCTCTTTTTTTAATTCCTCTCTGTCTTATCAAACAAAAGAAATGAGGTGGGGGAATAAAAAAATATCCAAATCACCAAACTCCAAGGACAATCCTGGCAGAAGTGGGGGACAATCTTACCTTATTGAAATACTACAGTGTTTGTGTTTTTGTTTTTGTTTTGTTTTGTGTTTTACTTTGGTTTGATTTCTGTTGCCTATTTGAGGCTTATTCCGTATTTGTTGGATGTTCCAGTCAACGTTTACACTAGTGATATTTTAAATGTGAAATTTAGTGTTAGCTATTTGGTGAGAGATCTGGATGAGAGAGAGAGGTAAAGATAGAGAGAACCAGAAAGTCGTCTGCCTTCCCCATCTTTCTTTTCTAGTGCTTTTATTCTTGAGAGGCCATTTTGGTGACAAACTTAAACATTTGGGTTTTGTTATGAAATGAAACTACCCTGCCCACCAAGTTGGAAGGTCCACAAATTAAAAAATTGTAGGGTAGCTTTGGACATATAAAACATGCCTTATGGAAGTGGTCAGCCAGAATGAAAGGACATTGGTGGTTAGTCTCTGACTACCAGACATAGTCTTTTTTGAATGTGTCTATAGTTCAGAGAAAATACAGCTACAACTGGAACCATGAATTCACTCAGGAAATGTGGCAAGGATATGTAAGACATATTCCTGATCCTGAGCCAACATCATAGACACAGTAACATGAGGGGCATAAAAGTTTGGAAATATGGTTTCAATAAGAAGGCTCTCAAGGAAATGTGCTCATTGGAGAGAACTTAGATCTAAGTAGAGACTTACACAGAACTCTACAAGACCCAAAGATGAATATCTAAGATCTATGAAACATAAAAACAATGACTTTAGAAAAAACTCAACTTTCTTCATGGACCATCTTCTTTATTCACTTTTGCATGCCGTCATGTTATGTTTTCTCTGAACAATCTTGTTTTTACTAAGGTCCTGCCTAGGACAATTTATAATACAGATATATTGAAAAAATACAGATATATAAAAAATATACAGATATATAATACAGATATATTAAAAAGTTTGAAACATGAAATATTTAAGTACTAAGTAATTTTAATATAGATGTAGATCATAAGTTATTTTATGCATGCACACACATGTCACTTATAAAACACAAATCGATAAATAATTGCATCCATTGGAAATAATATAAACCAGCTTAAATATTTTAGGGGAAAAATGTTTGCATTCAAAATGCTATGTTATGTAGAGGCCATTTTTAGTTTGCATAGCTCTAATAGCTGTAAAAACACAAAACCAAAACCAAAACAGACCAACAAATGCCTACAGATGTTTTTGATGGTATGTTTGTGCAAAGCAAAGCAAATAACAATCTCACTGTAGGTGAGATAGACTCTCACACTCTGTTAACTTTGTTGCTTTTTTTTTGGTATATGAGTTTAGGTTTGGCATATGTGATTCAATTCCTTTGTGTGTATATGAGTGGCGGGTGGAAAGAATCTGGTTGTAGCTAAAACTTTGGCTCTGGAGAAGTAAGATGTGTTGAATCTCAGAGAAGTACAGACAGTAACATTAGTACCTTTACAAATACACCAAATCTGATGGACAGAAAAAGCTCATCTGAACCCTCTAAACCAATGGAGTCAGCCAAATTGGCTGAAATCACTGACAGCATTGGGCCTTTTCCCAAGCCTTCCACCACCTCCACTCTGATCCCTGCCAGAAATCAAGCAAGAAAAAGCCGTCGTGTTTTGACACCCTTAGTTTGATTCTCTGCTATAAACTCTGCATCCAAATATTTCAGCATATCAAGTGAAAGTTGATAATATACATGGGCAAGGGTTCAAAGAGTGGCTAACAGTCTGCACAGAAGGTTCATTCAACATTACATAAACAATGTACATTGCATTAAACTAATAAGTAGCTGGTTACAGGTCCAGTCATGTAAACCGTGACTTACCCTATTGCCTGGCCATCTCTGGTACCACAGTGCTGAGTGTAGTGTCCAGCTCAATAGATGTGCTCTAAGACTATCAAAAATATCACCTGTAATTAAAGATTTTCCTTCTGAGATTAAAATTGAAAAGAAAGAACAACATCTATTAAGTTGATTGAGTTGACATGTACACTTGTGTATGGTCATAAGGAGAGCTAAAATGTATTGTTTACCTTTTAATCCATTTTATATACATATGATTTTGGTGAGTACTAGTATTATGCTATTACATTTTGCACTTAATATTTAATATTAACTTGTCTAATCTGATAGTTTAATCTACAGTTTGGGATTCTAGATCTGTGAATTACCCGGAATAAATTTTGCCACTGATTGTGACATCACAGGACTATTGAACTAAATTCTACTGTTATTTTGACTGCATTAATTTTTAATTAATTAATTTCTTCATTTAGTTTTTGGGATAAAGACAGAGAAGTGGAAAGGGGAGTAGAGAGACATTTGCAGCACTGCTTAACCACTTGTGAATCTTTCTCCCTTCAAGAAGGGACTGGGGGCTTGAATCTGGGTCCCTACTCATTGTAGCATCTATACTTAACTAAATGTGCCACCTCTAGCCTCTCATTTAACTACTATATATTAGCCTTACAGAAATACCAGATACCAAGACTAATTTTTTTATTAATAACATTGATAACATAATGTAACATTTATGCAAAGTTTTAAAATATATTATTATACCTATTATCAGAACTTTGCTCAGCTCTGGCTTATGGTGGTGCTAGAAATTGAACCCAGGGTCTGGAACTTTGGTGCCTCAGGCATAAAATTATGTTGCATAAACTACTATGTTATTTCCCCGTCTTAAGTTTTTTTTTTAAAGGTATGCACAGTAATTCATATGCTTCTAAAATTAATTTATTAAGTGACAGCCTGAAACTTCTAAAATAAATAGAACATACTAACCTAGAGTTGAACTATCAGACTCCATTCCATGGAGCATGAGTAACTAGAATAAATATATTTTTTTTTTGGTTATGTGTGTGTGTATATTTTTACTGGCCATTATGGAAAATGTGTTTCCTCTCATCAATCAGTTAAAAAGTTTGACAGTTGGATGGGTGATATAACATAATGGTTATGCAAAAGACTTTCTCTATTCAGGGAAGGTCATCCTTTAGGATGACACATGGAGTGGTGAAGGAGGAAGGGGACACTTTTCTAGCCAGCCAAATCAGTCAAGTCAACCCTGGTAATCAGTGGGATGGCAAATGTAGTAGCCAGATCGCCCTCACTTTCAGAAGGTGTATTCTGCTTATTCTTTTCTTGTGGGACTCCTTTCAATTAATTCTTACAAGGTACAGTTGATGGTGGCATATTCCTTTAGCTTTTAGATATTTAAGAAGACATTTATTTCTCTCATATTTGAAGGAAAATTTGTAGGATACAATATCCATGGCTGGAATTTCCTCTCTTTTAGTACTTTGAATATGTCATTCTGTTCTGTCCTTGCCTATAGGACTTGTGAAAAGAAGTCTGGTGAAAGCCTGATACTCTACTTTTGTATGAACTTCTTTCCTTTCCCTAGTAGCCTGTAAGATTTTTTGCTTGTTATTGAGTTTTCATGGTTTTACAGTGATGTGCCTTTGAATTCACATAACTGGATGTATGTTCTGCTTCCTACATGCGTATCTTCTGAGGATTACCCAAGTGAGGAATATTCTCAGCTATAACGTCCTTAAATATGGTCTCTGTTCCCTTTACCCTGTCCTCTTTCTTAGAAATTCCTATTAGTCTTACATTCAACCTTTTGGTGGAGCCTGCAATTTCACAGAGAGTTGCTTCATTCTTTCTAAACCTTTTCTCTCTCTCATCTTTAAATTGAAAGAGTGGGCTAATTGTATCTTCTTGTTTAAATATTCTATCTTCTGCATGCGTGAGTCTACTTCCAAAGCCTTCTACCTGAGTTTGCACTGCCTTCAAAGTACCTTTCACACCCTGCAGTTCTGGTTGAAGTGCTTTTTTTATATTCTAATTGCTTGGTGAACTCTTTGAGAACTCTGTTTGGTACTCTTCTTTTGTGTTTCTGAACTCCATAGTGAAATATTCTTTTAACTTTTGAATATGTTTTTCTGTACTCTGTTTAGATTCTTGGAGACTTGTTGTCTTTCTCAGATAGTCCTTCTATGTTTCTAATTTCTTAGAGTCCTTCGTTTTCATTTCTGTCTGTCTGCTTAGTCATATCTTGATCTTTGCTTTTACAGTTCTTCTGTTTACAAATTTCTTGTGGTGGTTATTGCTGACTAGCAGGTGCTGCTGTTTTTGTGATCAGTAGGCTTTGCTTTGTTTATATGTTGGGTGGTGGGTGGTGGGGACTGCAGTTGTGTTTCTTATTATTTCCTTGAGCTGTTCTGTATTCCTTGTGGTGTGTATATATGGGTTCTCTGTATGATTTTATTCTGAAACCAAGCCTCAGAGGCTTGCAGCTCAGAGGCAGCTGTATTCAAAGAAGCAGGGCTCAAGTTACTGTTTAGCCACAAGCTGCTGCAAATTTTCTTTATATATATCAGCTTTAGTTTGTTGACAGACCAGACTGATTTTGGTCCACGCCATCTAAAGTTGTAAATTGCACCTCATCTGTCCCACTCTATCCCCTACTAATTTTCCCCCCTTGTGGCACTTAATGACCATTCTAAAAAAATCCTTTAAAAAATTATTAGTTATTTAATAATGGTTTATAGAGTTATAAGATTACAGATGTATAGCTCTACATCAAATCCACCAAAGATCTGTGCTCCAACCCCTCACCAACAATAAACCCCAAATTTTCACAAAATCATATATTTTGGCATTAATGATGGCGACTATTTCTTTTCTTTCTCATTTTCCTCCTCCTCCTCCTTTTTGCTCTCTTCTTTCTTTGTATCTCTCTCTCCTCCTCATCCATCTTCTCCACATTATTTTTTTTTTACATACAAGTTCATGTGTTTAAGTTATCTATACTCCACCTATTAGAGAAAACATTTGTTGATTGTCTTTCACATCCTTATTTCCTTAAGAATAATTACCTTCAGTTCCAACATTTTGTCAAATAAAGGATATAATATCATTTTTTAAATTAGACTAGTATAATAATGAATATATATCTTCCATATATATTATAAACACACACTTTATTTTTAGTTTGATGAAATTTAATTTATTTAATATTGTTTTAGTCACATGCCCAAGGGGTTGATTCTCTAAATGCTAATGTCCTGAAGTGTTTCACTAATTTTCATTCAGTGCCTTTCATTCATTCAAAATTATGGGAGATTAATAGTTTACATTAAATAGTAAATACAGTTGTTGTTACATGTGCAAAATTTCTCAGTTTTCTGCAAAACACTCTAACCCTCCTCCCCAGACACACTTAGGTCCTCCTCCACCATCCTGCACCAGAACCTAAACCTAAACCTTCTTGACAGTCCTTTACTTTAGTGCAATACATCAAATCTAGGTCAAGTTTTGCATTATGTTTTCCATTCTCTATTTCTTGTTAATTCCCACCAGTGTTGTTACTGGGTCTTAGAGCCTGAAAGAACATCCCAACCCATCACCACTTCTGGATGGACTTTTTAAAAATATAGACAGAGAATTGACAGGGGGGAAGTAAGATAGAGAGGGAGTGAGAACAGAGTAAGAAAAAGAGACAGCTGAATCACTGCTTCACCATTCATGAAGCTGCCCTCTGCAAGTTGGGTCCTGGGGGGCTTTAACATGGGTCCTTATATATGATAATGTATGTACTCTACTGCGCGTAACTCCACCCAGTCCCTCTTTTATGCAATTTATTGTTTCAGTTTCAAATGTAGATATAGTTGCTAATATCCAGGTTTGATCCATTGTGAGTTAAATTTATTTTATGTTGTTAAATGGTTGTTTAGTTTCATTGTTCTATATGTTGCTATTCACTTTCCCCAGAATAATTTGTTGAAAAGGCATTCTATTTTTTAAAGAATATTAATGAACTAATTAGATATAGAAAAATTGTGGTGTAGAGGGAGATAGAGAGGGAGAGAGAAAGAGAAATACCTGTAACACTGCTTCACCACTATGTAGTTTTCCCCTGTCAGTGGGAACCAGGGGTTTGAACCCAAGTCCTTTAGCATGCTAACGTGTGTGTTTAGCCAGATGTGCCACGATCTAGCCCCAAAAGATACTCTGTTCATCATTGAATAGTCTTGGCTTCTTTGTCATGTAGCAGGCACTTTAACATGTGTGAATGTATTACTTTTACTGGGCTCTCTGTTTCTTTTGCATGCCCCTTTTTATTCTCACACTACACTCTTCTATAGTATAAACTGAGGCTGGGGAGTATCATGCCTCCATTTATTAATTTTTTCTCAAGAGTCCCTATACTTGTTTTATTTGTTTGTCTGCTCCTATAAGACTTTTTATTCAACTGTTCAATTTTCTTGAAATATGTAGTTATTATTTTAGTAGAGACTATGTTGAATCTATAAATTGCTTTTGTAGGTCATCTAATAACATTTATTCTTTCAATCCATGAACAAGGAATATACCTCATTTTCTCTTTCTTAAATTTTTTATTACATTTATTTATTCACTGGATAGAGGCAGCCAGAAATAGAGAGGGAAGAGGGTAATAGAGAGAAAGAGAGACAGAAAGACAACTGCAACAATGCTTCACCATAACCAAAACTTTCCCCCTGAAGGTGGAAACCGGGGTCTTGAACCTGGGTCCTTGTGTATTGTAACATTTATACTTAACCAGGTGTGTCACCACCCTCCCCCCTCTATTATTTTTGATATTTGGGTACACCCATGTTGGAGGAATGTATATATATATAATGGTTATGTCCTTTGATTGCTATGGAGTACCCATATCTTTTATTACTTTATTTGGTGGCAAGTCTATTCTGTTTGAAAGTAGAATAATTGTTTCTGTTCTTATTTCTGCATGACTAACTTGTGACACCTTATTTTGAATCTCTGCTTGTACTTCCTTCTGTTGTGTGTTTCCTGGACTTATGAAACAACATTGCTTTCCTACTTGTGCCATTTTGTCTCTGTCCCTCCTACTGAGAAACTCTATAAATGCAGGAATAATTGAAGTATTTTCTCTTCTCCTACGTACATACCTCTGGCATTTAAATCTTGAGTGCTACATAGTCACTGTTCAATGATTACTTGTTGAATTGACTGTTTATAGATCAGTTGAATTTAAATTCATAAGCTGGAAAACATTTCTTTGTCTCTGAGGCAATTGAAGTTGGTAGAGATCTTCAAACCTGCATAATTTGCATTAATTCCAGCTTAATCTCCAATTAAGCTACAGAGGATTCTTCATAAAGTGCCTGTCCCACATTTGATGATAAGTTTGTGTGGCAGTTAGATAAAATACATATATCATGACAAGTAAATTAAAACTACATGTCCTGTTCTGAACCATTCACCACAGACTTTGCTAGTCTCACTTTTCACTTCTTCCAGACCTCTACCCACACACCTCAATCTGTCTTCTAGTGGAACCAATGTTCTCTGAATATATTGTGATTTTATACTTCAAAGCATATTATTGACACTGACTTAATTTTCTGCTCTTTATTCATTAAGAGGCCTCTTACAAACTTCTCTTCATTTACAAAACATTTTCTACCATCAAGTAAATCCTGATCCTTACAAGGTAAGCGGACTGAGTAGAGACATTAAGACAAGTCAAAAATTGCCATTTACTAACAGAATAATTGCTTTTTGACTCAGTGTTCTCACCTATTACGGCATAGAAATGGGAATCTAATGTTTATTTCACATGGTTGTTTTAAACCTAATAAGATAGTGTGTTAAGTGTCATGTCAGTGTATGACAATGATGTGTGACAATGATGGGAGTGTGTGTCATTTTCTTTTCCTTTCTCCTAAAGTTCTATATTATCTTTATCAACACTCATTTTTCTTTGAGTGATTTCTTGTTTTCTTTTGTCTCCTTCCTCTAATAGTTGACATTCCTGAAGACTAATGTGATGTTTTATATATTTTTATACTTTTAACATTCAGCACAGTTTCAAGCACAGATCAAGTTTTCAATTAAGGTTTGTAGCAGATAATAAAGACAATATATATAATTATAAATGGCTGATACTTAATAAGTAATACTCAATCAACCTATAACAAAGATCATATCTTGTCTGCCTCAGAAATTGCTCTGAGGTAGTGCTCCCACTACTTTAGGAAGATAAAATCAGTAACTCTTAGGGAATTTAAATAATATATCTAAAGGTACAGAACTCTGATGTGATAGATCTGGAATTTGAAGCCAGTCAGTACACTGAATAAGCTTCAAGCTATATAGACCGCACCTCTGACTGGAATTTTCTTATTTCAAGAAGCCCTTGGTCAACCCTGATGCTATTTCCATGGTTCCCCCCTCTACATACAAAACAATCCTGTTGGACAAGCCCAAACATCTGGCCAATGGGAACTGGACACAAACCCATCTGGAAGCCATCAGCACCTCTCATGGGTCAGCTGTAAGGGATTTAATTTCAAATGACCCAATACATTTCCTCTGCTTCCCCCTCACAGACAGATTTGTTGGCTGCACTGTTCTGATAGCTTCAGGATAAAGGGTCCATTTAAATGGCAACTTAATCTCAAATCAGTGAGTACCCAATGCTATTTGCTATTGTCGAAGCGTGTGTTTCCATTTTCCAACCAAATCTATGTTAAAGGCATTTAAATGGCTTCCATGGAATCCAGGTGTGGGTTGTCCTAAGTATACAAATATTCTATTTTTTTCCCTATTCACTTAAGCAATCTCAAGGTGCATTGCCTCATTTTTAAGCAATCTTCTGCTTTCAAATTTGACAATATGATGACCTATGGAGGCTCCCTGTGCTTCCTAAAAACTGGTCATGAGCCTGCGAGTCAGAGTCAGATATTCACAAATCCCATGTAGGCAATATTGGTTACATCATCATAACATCACAGAAGGGTGAAATTAGGATGGTGGGGCAAGTGGAGCTATAACTAAACCTTTCATCCTTATTCTACTGTCACAACTCATAGTTAATGCATTAAAAAAAACCTGAGTTCTAAATAAAATATATTCAGATAACTTCCTTCAAGATTTAGAGACTTCAAAATCAGGAGAGCACACGATTTCTTATTCCATATTAATGGTAAATCTTAGAGAGCCTGATGCAAAATAAATATTTATTTTCAGAAAGTAAAACATAACAAAGATGGGATTTCTTCTCCACTTTCCAAGGTTATTGCTGGAGCTTAGTGCCTGCATAACTAATCCACTACTCCTGGAGGCCATTTTTTTTTCATTTTTGTTGCCATTGTTATTATTGTTGGGATTATCGTTACTGTTGTTATTGCCATTGTTGTTGTTGGATAGGACAGAGAGAAGTCAAGTGAGGAGGAGAAGACAGAGAGAGGGAGAGACCTGTAGACCTGTTTCACCACTTGTGA
Organism: Erinaceus europaeus; assembly: GCF_950295315.1. Lineage (NCBI taxonomy): Eukaryota > Metazoa > Chordata > Mammalia > Eulipotyphla > Erinaceidae > Erinaceus > Erinaceus europaeus. Next base: position 60,747 of record NW_026648098.1, on the reverse strand, counting down.
AGCGACCCCTCTGCAGGTGGGGAGCCAGAGAAATCAAACTTGGATCCATGAGCTGGTTCTTGAGCTGGACACCATGTGCGATTAATCTGAGGCACTACCACCCTGCCCGTCAAGGGGTTTCCTTTTTTAAAGTGGTAATTTATTACTTATGAGAGAAAGTTTTCCATGAGGTAAAATGAAAGCCTGAGAGAAAAAAGCCCCGGCGTATTGTGTTGGAGATCAAACTGGAAACTTCAGTCATGCAAGTCTGTTGTTCTCCCAGTTGGACTGTTTCCCTGGTGAATACTCTAGGCAGATAAGGAAGAATATCAAGAAGTTACCCCCCAAACCTACTGATACAATCCAGAAAGAAGAAATACTTTAAAAAAAAATCAAATGCTCTACTCTGCCAAAGGAACACGCCATTTACGTGGTTGAGTTGTTGCTCATTTTTCACACTATTTCTCTTGCCACTTTAACCTTGGAATTCCTAAAGTCATTCACATAAAGGAATGTATTGATTTCAGTTTTCTTAGGTGATTTTTTGTGTGTGTTCACTGGTATTAATAACTCAAGATTTACCACCTGTCAATATCTAATGTGATTTCAGATTAGACAGAGAATGTCACCACTGCATTCAAACGTTTTACAGTATATGCAAATTTGGGTATTATCTCTGACCAAACCAATTTATACATAAATAATCCACTGTTTCTATGTAGGTTTGTTTTTAAGTTTAACATTTATGATTCTTTCTTTCCTTATTCCCTTTTGTTGCCCTTGTTGTTTTATTGTTGTAGTTATTATTGTTGTTATTGATGTTGGCATTCTTGGATATGACAGAAAGAAATGGAGAGAGGAGGGGAAGAGAAACATAAACACCTGCAGATTTGCTTCACCACCTGTGAAGCGCCCCCCCCCCCCCGCAGGTGGGGAGCCGGGGGCTCGAGCAGGCTCAAAGCTGCATGAGCTTAACTTAACATTTATGATTCTTACATAAAAACATAATGCACACATTTCAAAAGTATTTATCTTTTTTTATGGTCAGTGCTAGTGCTATCCCACAATGGGTTGATTTTTTCAGAAAAAAGGAATATATATATATATATATATATATATACATAGAGAGACAGACAGACAGACAGACAGGGAGAGAGACACAGAGACAAGGTCAGAGAGAGACAGGGTGAGACAGAAAGAGAAAGATAGAGCCAGAGAGACAGGGAGAGCAAGAGACAGGGAGAGAAAGAGAGAGAGAGAGATAGACAACAGTCCTAAAGTGTCCACCAGCATGGTAGGACCTGGAGGCTTGAACCAGGGTCACACATGGCCCAGTGAGTGGCCTCCCAGGTGATCAACTTTGTCAATCCCATTCGTAACTTTTGCAGTCAAACTTGAAATACAAATTTTATGTAAATATTGCATTGCCATTTTAACATGATACTTTAAAGTTTCATATCTAACAGAACAGAAGTAAATATGTACTATACACTTACCAAGCTAATCAGGAATCTAAATGTTATTTCTTATTATTATCTTTATTAACTATTGGATAGAGACAGCCAGAAATTGAGAGGTGGGAGGAGATAAAGAGGGAGAGACGGAGAGATGCCTGCAACACAGCTTCAAAGTTAGTGTAGCTTAGCTCCTGTAGGTGGGGCATGGGGGGTTGAACCTAGGTCCTTGCACACCGTAACATGTGCGCTTAACCAGGTGTGCCACCACCTAGCCCTACTAGTCAGGAATCTATCCTTAGGTGATTTTCATGATTACAAGTATAAGTCTGAAATAAAGACTATTTTTAACTTTGTGTGTGTGTGTGTGTGTGTGTGTGTGTGTGTGTGTGTGTGTGTGTGTGTTGCTTGCACTTAGCTAGTGCTTTGTAAGATTCCATCATCCAAAGTAAATCTTTGCCCTCTCTTTCTCTCTTTGCCACTGGGGCTCAGTGCCTGCACCACAAATCCACTGCTCCTGGAGGCCATTTTTCTCATTTTTGTTGCCCTTGTTGCACTTTTAGTTCTTCTTATTATTGTTGTCATAGCTGTCGTTGTTGGATAGGACAGAGAGAAATGGAGAGAGGAGGGGAAGACAGAGAGGGGGAGAGAAAGATAGACACCTGCAGACCTGCTTCACCGCCTGTGAAGCGACTCCCTTGCAGGTGGGGAGCCGGGGGCCCAAACTGGGATCCTTATGCCGATCCTTACGCTTTGACCCATGTGCGCTTAATCCACTGCACTACCGCCCAACTCCCAAAGATTTTATTTTTTTTAATTTAATTTATTCATTTATTGAATAGAGACAGAGAAACTGAAATGGAAGGCAGAGATAGATAAGGAGAAATAAAGAGAGACACTTGCAGCACTGCTTCACCACTTGTAAAGCTTCCCTCCTGCAAAAGGGGGTTAGGGGCTTGAACCCAAGTGCTCACTACCTGGCCACCAGAATTGGATTTATATAAAACAAATTTCATCAAAAAATTTTTAAGAAGAGGGCCATTTTACCACCATTAAGAATATTTTGGCAGTGGTCTGGAAGGTGGCGCAGTGATAAAGCTTTGGACTCTCAAGCATGAGGTCCTGAGTTCGATCCCTGGCAGCACATGTGCCAGAGTGATGTCTGGTTCTCTCTCCCTCCTCCTATCTTCCTCATGAATATACAAAATATTTTTTTAAAAAACCGATTTCGGTAATAACAACAAATGAACATTTAAGTAACAAGCTTCTTTGGAGCTAATTTGATTCCTCCCTCAATGACCTACTAACTGAACTAGTCTTCACCAGACAGTTCAACATTATAGGAAAGGAAACCAGTTTTCAATTTGTCATGTTATTTGTTTGGGCCATTCAAATAATTTACTGTTAACATAAATTTAAAGCTTCAGTCTCTCATTAATACAAATACCACCAAGATCAAAACAACAACTCTTCTTCTAAGGCTTGGTTTTGACCAAAATATACATGGAATAGTCCATACCGATAGGCATGGGTCCTATAACAAATTGTCAGGCTATCACACACATGTGGAACAAATGATTGAGAATTTTATCTGCTCTTCAATTTTCATAATCCATAGGTAACAAATATTGCAAAACTTGCCTTTTAAAAAAATTTTAATGAGAGAGAGATTCAAAGAAGAAAAATACAGAGAGAAAAACCAAAGCACTGCTCAGCTCTGGCTTAAGGTGGTGCTGGGATAAACTAAATAGATAATATACCAGTCCTTATGGAACTCCTTTTAAAATGGCCATGGTATCATAAGTTCTACAATTGTTTTGAAGTACTATGTACTATATGAGGATTTAAGAGGAAAGCTAAAGTTGATGAGCGTTGACAAGGATGTGTTCTCTTTAGAAAGATATGGGATTAACCAAGTTAAATGAAACAGAAACTCCTGCAGCTCTTCCAAAATTTATTTATTTTTTAGATTTTCTTCATTTATTCATGAAGAAGATAAGAGGAGAGAGCAGGAACCAGACATCACTCTGGTACATTGGCTGCTGGGGATCGAACTCAGGACCTCAAGCTTAAGAGTCCAGTGCTTTATCCACTGCACCATCTCCCAGAACACCCAAAATTTATATATAGAAATTCTACCCAACGATTTCCCTCCAAGCTATATAGCCAATAGAAATGAAAGCATATACCCACAAAAAGTCTTATATCCAAGAATTTATAGCATTACTGTGGATAATAGTGAAAAAAAATGGAAATAGCTCAAATTATTATAATATCAGCATTTAAGTATATGAAGAAAATATAGTATGTTTGTGCAGCGGAATACTATTCAGCAGCAAAAAGGAATGGAGTTTGGATGTGTCACAACACACAATAACCTACACTATGACAAATGTGAGTCAGGCACAAAAGATCTTATATTACTCAATTTCATCTATATTAAATATTCATAATGCGCACAAGTACTTAGAGAAAGAAAGACAAAGAGGTAGCAATGTGACTGACTGGGCTTGGAGAGAGGAAGGTGCAGAGAAATGTGGAATGACTACTAATAGAATTTCTTTGAAGTGTGGATGAAAATGCCTCCTAATTGAATGGGCAAAGAGTGTGGAACTTGAATCTCAGTAAAGCTGATATGCCTTTTTTAAAGAATTAACTTATTGATGCATACAACGGAAATACCTGTCAAAACCGTAGGATAAGAGGGGTACAATTCCCACCCCCAGAGCTCGGTATCCCCTCCCCTTCCCTGATAGCTTGTTTATTTTTGTTGCCCTTGTTGTTTTTATTGTTGTTGTAGTTATTATTGTTGTTGTTGTTATTGATGACATTATTGTTGGATAGGACAGAGAGAAATGGAGAGAAGAGGGGAAGACAGAGAGGGGGAGAGAAAGATAGACATTTGCAGACCTGCTTCACCACCTGTGAAGCGACTCCCCTGCAGGTGGAGAGCCAGGGGCTCGAACCGGGATCCTCATACCGGTCCTTGACCTTTGCACCATGTGTGCTTAACCCACTGCGCTACCATGGGACTCCCTTCCTCTCATTTTCTGTTATGGTGTATCATAGTCATGGCAGAGATGATTTCAAAGTTTTATGTAGTCTCCAATCATCTACATAAAACTTTTCAAATGGCATTCAGCAAGAGCTGGGTGACAGTGCACTGAGAGCTCTCACATGTTCTCTGTGTCGGGGTTCTCCCCAACAGGTAGTCGCGAGGAGGGGAGATCTGGACCAGCTGGACCCCCCTTCTGGGGCTCAGCGGGAGGGAGAATGTCCACGACTTGAGAAAAGACACCACACCAAGTCGGGAGTTCTGTCAAGGCAGTGACTCGCATTTTTTATAGGCAGGGGTAGAGGCAGGGATGGGAAGGTAGGGTGAGATGGCATTAGAGGTGGTGTGAGGTGGCGTCACCATCAATGGGGCCTATGCTCTTTATGCATCATCGGCTGGAGGGCAGAGGTGAATTTAGGTATGGCCTACAGGAAATGCTGTGTCACTCTGAGGAAGTTAGTGACCATCAGTGAAACTCGAGCCAGGCTTACGGAATGTCTGCTGGGCCTAGATCGGGGCCAAGCAGACCCCAACACTCTGCATAAGGATCTGGGTTCAAACCCCAGGTCACTATCTATGAGGGTGGAGGTACTTTCGTGAGCAGTGGAACAGTGCAGCAGGTGTCTCTTTTTCTCCCTGGCACTCTTCCTCCTCCTCATTTTGCTCTCTCTCTCTCTCTCTCTATCAGACCCAAAACAAAAACAAACCAGCAAAAATGCCCACTGAGAGCATTGGAGTCTTGAGGAGGCAACCTTAACAAAAACTCCGCTGGCCAAATAAAAGAAGATATTCAACAATCCTGAGCTGTCAATGAAGCTTCCAACATGTAATAATGGTTAGGATTTCCTTTTTTGTTTTTAAATTAGTGTCTACCATGAAACTCATTACCAGCCACATAATAATCTCTGCGTCTACATTTTAATTAAATAGCAAATCATTTATTTATTTATTTATTTAGTCATTCCTCCAGGGCCTTTATGTTTTCTGGTTGGCAAAAATTCTTTGACTGTGATGGGGCTGGGCTTGGATACATGTAGTGCACATGGCAAAATAGTTCAGTATTCAAGTGAACTGTTTTGTGTACCCTGAATCAAGTATTTTTGTAAAAGTAGATAAAGATTTTCAAATCACTGTTAGTTTTTTTCTTTTATTTAAGAAAGGATTAATTAACAAAACCATAGGGTAGGAGGGGTACAACTCCACACAATTCCCACCACCCAATCTCCATATCCTATCCCCTCCCCTGATATCTTTCCCATTCTCCATCCCTCTGGGAGCATGGACCCAGGGTCGTTGTGGGTTGCAGAAGGTGGAAGGTCTGGCTTCTGTAATTGCCTCCCCGCTGAATATGGGCATTGACTGGTTGGTCCATACTCCCAGTCTCCCTCTATCTTTCCCTAGTAGGGTGTGTCTCTGGGGAAGCGGAGCTCCAGGACACATTGGTGGGGTCTTCAGTCCAGGGAAGCCTGGCCGGCATCCTGATGACATCTGGAACCTGGTGGCTGAAAAGAGAGTTAACATACAAAGCCAAACAAGTTGTTGAGCAATCATGGACCCAAAACTTGGAATAGAAGGAATTATGTTAAGTGAGCTAAGTCAGAAAGATAAAGATGAGTATGGGATGATCCCACTCATCAACAGAAGTTGAGGAAGAAGATCTGAAAGGGAAACTAAAAGCAGGACCTGACCAAATTGTAAGTAGGGCATCAAAGTAAAAACCCTGTGGTGAGGGGTAGACATGCAGCTTCCTGGGCCAATGGGGGGTGGGAGTGGGTGGGAGGGATGGGTCACAGTCTTTTGATGGTGGGAATGGTGTTTATGTACACTCACTGTAGTTTTTAGAGACAGACTTTACTTACGGACAAACTAAGCGTGCACGGCTCTAGGAAGTACAACTGGGCTAAGAAATTGTCCTGATATATGTCACCTTCAATGTATATGGCAATGGACTATGAATTGTTCGAGTTGGCGTAGTCTAAGTAGACACACTTTTGGGTTCTTTTAAACTTATTTTTATCCATCATGGGACATAGACTTGAATGACTTTTCATCACTGGCATTAGAAAAAAATTTTCTAAGGAGCTGCATGTTACCTTTGCCAAAAAACTCAATAGGATGTGTGTCTGTGTTTGAGGTTGAAGTGAGATTCTCTTTGAACTGTTCTGAGGTTTTTCTTTATTCATTTTTTTTAAAGAGGAAAAATGTAGATTGATTTTCCTTATGCCTTAAAATTTTATACAAATAAAATGGAAGGAAATAAAATGATAATTTCAATAGTGGTTTCCTATAGTTTATAGTTACATGCTTTCAAAATTATCCATGATAAAATTTTATTACATCTGGACCAAAGAATAAAAATTATTTGCACTGAATTTCTCTAGGAAAGTTTTTTTTTTCTTTGCTTATTTGCTTCTCATTTCAAAATAGCATCTGGAATTCTAGTTATTCTAATGCCCTGAGTTCACTATTTATTACATCATGGAGCATGGGTTTTAGAGTCAAACAAACTAAGGTTTAAATCTCTGTTTTGGCTGACAAGGAGAGAATTAATATAAGATGCTGAATCTTGATGCCAAAATCAACTCTGGAGTTGAAACAAAAACAAGACAGGAGTTAGTTGCTCTCAGACCCTTAAAACTATACAAAACTGATTTGTCTCTGACAAATATGGAAAGAGGAGGATGGGAACAGCAAGCAAGTAGTCCATGATTCTGAGGGAATAAAAATTGAAAAAGTGTTTTGTTTTGTTTTGTTTTGTTTCTTACAGCAGTAGTTAGATCTGCTAAGGTGAACAGAAGTTGTTGAGGTCTGGCATCTGGGTATATTTCCTTCACTCTGGTGAACATATTTATAAGAATAAATGCCTGGATTTTCTCAGGCAGATGGAAAGAGGTTCTTTGGTGTTAAGTGAGATGGGAAAGTCATGAGTCTACACTATAACTTTATAAGGGGACCACTTCAACTACCTTCACAGAGAAACCACAGCTCCCGATGAAGAAAGTCAGGTTGTATGTGTGTATAAATTGAAGGCTTGTGGGAATTCTCTACTTTCCATTCAGTTTTACTGCAAGCCTAAGAACTTCTGTAAATGATACACTCTGTTGATTAAAAAAGAAAATTACAGTGATAATTTAAAACTATTTAGTATGAGATAATCTATCTCTTTAATTTACCTTGTCTAAAATAGAGTGGATCAATGGGGAAAGTCACATGATTATTGCAATTGTTCTAGAAAACTATCATTGGAGTTAGCTGGTGGCATAGATCCCAATATCACAGGTTTGTTATGAACAATTGATGGAATTTCGCTACATTGAAGATAAAGATTATTCCTAAACAAAGGTAGCAAAAAATGACAGACTAGGAAGTCATGCTCAACATAAATAAAAGATTAGTATTACAATAACAATAGTAATAGTAACACCAGGAAATCAAAAGCACAATAAAAGGAGTGAAAAGAAAGATGGAGTGAAATTAAATACAGGCAATGTGATGGAAGAAAAGTCCAAATGATTAAGCGTTGGATGAAGTTATACTCAGTCTCTGTGATAATTAGAAGAATCACAAGTTACAATAATTAAATAAAAACTGGCATCTATCACAGTAGTGAAAATTTACAATACCAAGTGTCATTGGCAATAGACAAACTGTCAGTACTCATGTACTAATGAGAGCTCATCCTCCTATAACCACTGTGGGACACTTTCAATAAATAGTTAATCAAACTGAGAATGCTGTATCTTGTAATTCAGAAATTCATTCCTAAAAGTTGACCACCATCAAGACTATGGTACGTCATAGGTTTGGGGATGTTTGTTGCATAACAGTGACAACAGTCATTTGGATAAATCTGCAAATGTCTGGTAAAGACTCACTGACACATAGAATATTTTGCAACAATCAAAACTGAGAAACGGGGAGTAGGACGGTAGCTCAGTGGGTTAAGCACATGTGGCACAAAGCACAAGGACCAGCATAAGGATCCCGGTTCAAAATAACTACAATAAAACAATAAGGGCAGCAAAAGGGAATAAATAAATAAATAAATAAATAAATAAGAAAGAAGATAAAAATAATTTTTAAAAAAACTGAGAAATGGTTTATACTTTTGTGGCTAGATCATGAAAACAGGGCTTTAAAAATGAAAACAAGGGGTTGGGTGGTGGTGCACCTGGTTGAGCGCACGTTACAATGCACAAGGACTGGGGTTCGAACCCCCAGTACCCACCTGCAACGGAAAAGCCTCGCAAGTGGTGAAGCAGTGTTGTAGGTGTTCTTCTGACTCTCTCCCTCTCTAGCTCCCTCTACTATCTTGATTTATGGCTGTCTCTATCCAATAAATCAAGTTAATTGAAAAAAAAAAGTAAAACCATTAAAAAAAATGAAAACAAATCTGTAAGGGTCTAGTGTCTGAAATTAACTCAAGAACATTTTCTATTCAATTATATGTGATTGAGCCGATTGATACTTTATCTTTAAAGATTTAGTTGTCTATTTTGAGAGAGACCAGAATATGTAAGCAATGAATATTTTCTACCTGCTAGGCTACTTCCCTGACTGCCTGATTGATAGTTTAAATAGATTTTTAACCATTTGTGATTTTTGTAGCAATATGCATTGGACATGTGAGGAAGAAAATGTTGCTCAATTAACAGTGAAACATCTATTAAATAATATAAAAATATTTTCTAGCATTGTCATCAAATCGCACCTGAATACTCTTTAATTAATGATAATCTGTGTTTCCCATTATAACAGGTACACATTACCTAATTTCTCTCTTTTTTTTTTTTTTTTTTTTGCTTAAAAACTCAAAAAGGCTCTCTTGATACTTTCTCTTAAATTTGTGTGCCATTTAGGAAATTCTGACTGCCCATAACTATGATCACCAATTATCTTCTTTTTAAAATTTTTTATTATCTTTATTTATTGGATTGAGACAGCTAGATATTGAGAGGAAGGGGGAGATAGAGAGACAGTGAGACACCTGCAGCCTTGCTTCACCACTTGTGAAGCTTCCCCTTTGCAGGTCGGGGACAGGGGGCTTGAACCTGGGTCCTTACTCATTGTAACATGCATGCTCAACCAGGTACACCACCACCTGGCCCAGATTTTTTTTTTTTAATCAACTTTATTTATTCGTTGGATAAAGATAGCCAGAAACTGAGAGGAAGAGGGAGACAGAGAGAAAGGAAGAGAGAGGGGGGAGAGAGAGAGAGAGAGAGAGAGACATGAAGCAACTGCTTTTCCCCTGCAGGTGGGATATTGTGGGCTTGAACCTGGGTCCTTGCTCACTGTAACATGTATGGTCAACCAGGTGCGCCACCACCCAGCCCCTCCAATTATCTTCTTTACTGACAGATGTCCACTGTCAGAATCAACATTTCACAGCCCTCATATCTCACGAACATATATCCTGCTTCCTATTTATCTCATTTTCACCCTGAACTTACCATTGACTTTCCCTAACTCCCTGTTTAATCCTGTAATAATCAGCTACTGTTGTCATAATGTATAAATCACTTTCTATAGTTTCTTCACAGTATTTCTGCTAGTCATTCCCATACCATATTAACATGACATTATATACCCCGAAGGGAGGGGGTATGACCCACTAGCACACTTTCTAACAGATTCATTACACAGCCACCAGGAACTCTTATGCCCTCCTATCCCAAACAGGAATCACGTCAGGAAAATGTCAACGTAGGAAACCCTGCTTGTGTGCAATCAGTTTAAATGTTTGATTTTGCAGCAAAGAAGATAATATCCCTACACTATTGCTTAATCCTCAGGTAGCTGTAAACACATTGAAAGAAATCCTTTTTGGGGGGTGGGGGCTGGGCGGTGGCTCACTGGCTTAAGCACACACAGTGCAAAGCTCAAGGGACTTGCGCAAGTATCCCTACCTGCAGGGGGGTCACTTCCCCAGCGGTGAAGCAGGTGTCTTTCTCCCCCCCCACTCTGTCTTCCCCTCCTCTCTCGTTCTCTCTCTGTTCTATCCAATAACAACAACGATAAACAACAAAGGCAGCAGAAGAGATAAAAAAAAAAAAAGATGAAAAATGGCCTCCAGGAGCAGTGGATTAGTAGTCCTGGCACAGAACCCCATCGATAACTCTGGAGGTAAAAAAAAAAAATCCTTTTCTTTACTACCTAACTTCATTCTTGTATGTAGACCTAGTAAAATACTGAATTTAGCCTGCCATGATGTTTGTTTTCCTTATCAGGCAATTATGATATGAGATGTCATTTCATTTAAAACTTGGGCCTACAGGACAGCTCACTAGGTTGATGAGCGGCATCGCCCTTTGTGCCACCCAGGTTTGAGCACCGCCCCCATTGAATTGAAGGAAGCACTGGTGCGAGGTCTCTTTCACTCGCTCTCTCTCTGTCTAAAGTCAGTTAATAGGTAAATCAATCAATCAGTAAAACTATGGAAGTTTGACCCTGATGTGCATGATGAAATATTGGTGGTGGTGATACAGATATTGAGAAGAAAGATGTATTAGGGCAGACTCAAAAGAAAGCTATGCTGAAAAAACATGTAGGGTTAGAGCTTCAGCTGAGTGAACAGTTGCCATAGAGAATGTTTAGAAATGTTCATTTCAGTGGACATCAAAAAAAAAAAAAAAAAAAGATGGACTTGTTTCCAGGTCTAAGATTATATTCAAAATGGCAATTTCACCATAGGATACAGAAAAGTCTGACCCAAACTAAGACCTTTTCTCAGCTGTCTCTGCTCCTTCTTGTGGTTATTTCTTCAGAACCCTCTTCAGGCAAATGTCTTGGTTCTGCCATTTCCACTAGCATCGGTCCATAATATGCCTTCAGGCTAGCCTTTGGAGGGGTATATTTTCATTGTAAACGGAGATTATTTGAGATGAAAAATAATTAGGGGTTATAAAACTATCATTTCATGCTGAAATGACAAGGGGAAAAGACAAGTCAGAGGAAGTCTGTCAGAGGAAGGGCTTTGGCCTGTGAGCCAATATATCCTGCACTGCTATCTTCAGAAAGACATTTTTTTGTCTTCTGACTTCCAGTTTCCTTGTCTACAAAATGGGCAAAGATCAAGTTCCCTTTTGACTATAGGATTTGTAGCAAAGACAAGTCCTAGGCTATAAGAAAAAAAAAAGTTTTCAGTCCTATACTTTTTTTTTTTTTTTTAAGGAAAGCACTGCTAAACTCTGGCTGACCTGGGATTTTGCTGCCCCAGGCATGAGAGTCTCTTTGCATAACCATATTCTTCTTCTAGCATTTGCCCTTCTTCCATAGCCAGTCAACAGCGTCAGGTTGAGCCTGATGTAAAGTTTCGAGACCTCTTTTGAATCTGGAGAGGTGGCAGTCGCTGACTATGTGGGTCATAGTCTGTCTGGAGCCGCGGGCAGTTCGGGTCGTCTCTGGCTCCCCAGCGATGGAACATAGCGGCGCACTAGCCATGGCCTGTTCGATAGCCATTGAGGAGAGCCCAATCATAACGTGCTAGATCAAAGCCGGGTTGACGCTTGCAGGGGTCTGTGATGAGGTGTTTGTTCTTGACCTCAGCTGACTGCCAACTCTGTTTCCAAGAGTCTGGAACAGAGAAGTTCAGTGTAGGCGTAGGGGACCAGATTGGGTGACGAGACATCAAGCGTTGGACAGGGTGGGCGAAGATATCTGCGTATATTGGCAGGTCTGGTCGAGTGTAGACGTGGGAAATGAACTTAGATGATGCCACATCCTGACGAATATATGGCGGGGCAATGTTGCTGAGAAATGGCAGCCATGGAACCGGGGTGGAACGGATGGTTCCAGAAATTATCTTCATGGAGGAGTATAGTTTGGAATCGACCAAGTGGACATGGGGGCTACGGAACCATCCTGGGGCACAGTATTCTGCAGTGGAATAGCATAATGCCAGAGAGGATGATCGTAGTGTGGAAGCGCTCGCGCCCCATGAGGAGCTGGCCAGTCTTGCACAACCATTATGCTATCCACCTCCACCCTACCTTTGCTTTGCTACAATTTAACTCATGTTCACTTTTGTGTGCTCAATCTGCTCTTGGAAGCACAATTTACCTGGTTTTCTTGATCATTTTCTTTAAAAAGCTTTAAAACTCTTTTAAATATTTATTTATGCATGTATTTATGGATTTAGTTTTATGAGAGGGAGAGAGAGACAGAGAGAGTTTGAGAGCGAGATAGACCAGAGTACTGCTCAGTCTTGGCTTATGGTGCTGCTAAGGATTTAGCCTGGGAACTCAAGCACGAAAATCTTCAGCATAACCACTCCCCAGCCCTTCATCATTTTCTTCTTTCAGGTGTGTGTTGCTGAAGACTTATTCTGATGCAGTCTCCGCCCCCAGGTTTTTCTATGCCCCGCTAAATCCTAGAGTGCCCCCTTTCAACCAATCCTGGCTCCGCCCCCAGGTTTTTCTATGCCCCGCTAAGTCCTAGAGTGCCCCCTTTCAACCAATCCTGGCCCTACACGTCACCCCTGGTTGTCGCCCAATAAAAAGCCCCCTCACCCCTCCCCTCTCTCTTACTCTTGAACTCAGGAACTCTCCAACTCTGGCACTCTGGAACTCTCGTACTGGGGAACCCTCTCAAACTCTTCCACTGGAACTCTCTCTTCCTCTGTAACCCTGAAACTCTCGAACTCAGGAACTCTCGGACTCAGGAACCCTCTCTCAAGGTTCCTTGGGGCGGGGCCAAGCAGGCCCGGGAAATTAATAGGACTGATCCAATTCTCTTGGCAGGGGAGGGCTAGAACAAACCAATGTAAAGCATAGGACAGGTGTGAGCTTCTTTTTCCTTTTTTTTTTAGTGGTTTAATAATGATTGACAAGATTGTGGGATAAGAGGGGTACAATTTCATATAATTCCCACCACCAGAGTTCCATATCCGACCACCTCCATTGGAAGCTTTCCTATTCTTTATCCCTCTGGGAGTATGGACCCAAGATCTTTATGGGGTGCAGAAGGTAGAAGGTCTGGCTTTTGTCATTGCTTCTCTGCTGGACATGGGCGTTGGCAGATTGATCCATCCCCCCAGTCTGTTTCTGTCTTTCCCTAGTGGGGCAGGACTCTGGGGAGGTGGGGTTCCATCCCCCCAGCCTGTCTCTGTCTTTCCCTAGTGGGATAGGACTCCGGGGAGGTGGGGTTCCAGGACACACTGGTGAGGTGGTCTGCCCAGGGAAATCAGGTTGATGTCATGGTAGCATTAAACCCGTATTTCTCCCAGTCCTGGAGCCTCTGGGGCTCGACTCATTTTCCTTCCTGTTTCTCTTGATCCAGACCATTTGATACCGCATCTGCCGAGCTCGGCCCAAGCAATGCAACCAGTGCCACCTGGACATGTTTCACTTCAGAGTAGGTTCAGCGATGCCAGGTGTGGGGTGTCAACCCTTCAGTCCAATTATCTGGTGAGACCTTTCCTAGCTCATAGGACTCCTTAGTTCCATTTTGGGTGGTGAGCTTCCTATCAAAGTCACAGAATCCAGATACAGACCGAGGCCCATGAGATTGGGTGCATATCACATGTATTCATGAGAGACAGGTTTGGGGGGTCGGGCGGTGGCGCAAAGCGCAGGGACCCGTGTAAGGATCCCGGTTCGAGCCACCGGCTCCCCACCTGTAGGGGAGTTGCTTCACAGGCGGTGAAGCAGGTCTGCAGGTGTCTATCTTTCTCTCCCCCCCTCTGTCTTCCCCTCCTCTTTCCATTTCTCTCTGTCCTGTCCAACAACGAACAACATCAACAATGGCAATAATAATAACCACAATGAGGCTACAACAAGGGCAACAAAGGGGGGGGAATGGCCTCCAGGAGCTGTGGATTCATGGTGCAGGCACTGAGCCCAGCAATAACCCTGGAGAAAAGAAAGAAAGAAAGAAAACACCAAAAAAAAAAAAAGACAGGTTTGTCCAAGTTCAGACAAATAATTAAGCAATCATGAGATAGATTGATAAGAGAGACTGTAAAAAAGCAGTGTACTGCGGGAGTCAGATGCTAGCGCAGCGGGTTAAGCACACGTGGCACAAAGCGCAAGGGCCAGTGCAGGGATCCCAGTTCGAGTCCCCAGCTCCCCACCTGCAGGGGCGTCACTTCACAGGTGGTGAAGCAGGTCTGTAGGTGTCTGTCTGTCTCTTCCCCTCTCTGTCTTTCCCTCCCCTCTCTGTCCTATCTTACAGTTATGACATCAACAACAATAACCACAACAACAATAAAACACAAGGGCAACAAAAGGGAAAATAAAAAAAGGCAGTGTACTCACAACATAGAGTCCTCTGGTGTTAGAGACATTAATCCCCCAATAAAGAAATTAAAAAAAAAATTGAGGGGATGGATACTGATTGGCCTAAATACACACTTGCTGTATACTGTTTAATGCTAGTGACAATTCCATTTTTGCAACTTTTTATCTCTGAAATCCCCACATTGAATGAGTTTTATATTATGTAGTCATTCTTCGGACCTAGCTCATTCAATTATGTTCTCTTATAAAAATGGTGTGAAACTGCATTTTTAGGAGGATTAGAATGATCGAATGCTAACAACTTTGTGATTTGACTTAAATTTAATACTTAAAATACACACCATGGAGATACTTGGAACATCAATCTATAATATGTTTTTTATTTCTACACAGTCCATTTATTTCCCTTATTCCTTTGAGATGGTTGATATTAACTCAAGTTAGTAGGTGGTAGCTTACCAACTCAAGGAATGGATGTAACAGAATGAGGATCTCACATGGTACATACATTACACTGTGATCCACATTTAAGGCATTCACCCCCACCTGTATGGGTGGAGATTCACAAGAGGTGAAGAAGTCTCTCTCTCATCTCTCTCTCTACCTCTCTCTCTCTATCTATCTCTACCTCTCTCTCTCTGTCTCTCTCATCTCTATCTCTATCTCTACCTCTACCTCTCTCTCTACCTCTACATCTCTCTCTATCTGTCTCTCTCTACCTCTACCTCTCTCTCTCTACCTCTACATCTCTCTCTATCTCTGTCTCTCTCATCTCTCTCTCTACCTCTACCTCTCTCTCTCTATCTCTGTCTCTCTCTATCTCTGTCTCTCTCATCTCTATCTCTACCTCTACCTCTATCTCTACCTCTATCTCTATCTCTTCCTTTCTGTCTTTTCTTTCTCTCAATTTCTTTCTGTCTCCATCTGTAAAACAAAAAAATAATAAATAAAAAGATGCTAGAAGCTATGGATTCCGCCTGTGAGGAGGACCTTGCCCTAGCAATAACCCTGGTGGCAGGCAGTTAAACAACAACAACTGGGTTTTCTTAGGCATTGATGTTTCCCAATGTCAAACCCTGAGGGCAGTGGTTCTCACATGAGGTGGGAGTGAAGGGTACAAGGAAATATTAGTTGTAGCTACTGGGGACTAGGATGTATCCTGTGGGTACACAGTTGGTGAAGGACAGATGGGACAGTCAAGCATTCTACACAATGCACAGGACAGGTCCCTACAACAAAGCATTCGTTATTCAGTTGAAAAGGCCAATAGTGCTGAGGTTGAGAAAGCCTGCCTTAGAAGAATTTAGCAAAATCAGGAGTAAACAAACCATTTTGGAGAAATATCAAGGAAGTACAGATTTCCTCCCTCCTACACATCCTCCCTTTTTTTTTTCCCCACCAAGACAAGAAACATACTACGTCAAACTAGGGATAAGAGAGATAGGAAGCATCTTTTTATTCAAGAGGCATTTATTCAGAATCTGAGTGCATTAGTGGAACTACTAAACCTGCTGACATACTTTCTTAAAAAAAAATTAAGCACATAATATGAAATTAGTTTAATTCTTTCTTGATGACTGATTTCTTGTACTTACAAGTGACTTTCTAAATGCTACCTTCCCTGGGATTTCTGTACTACCACAGATAAGGAACCAAGTGTCAGGAGAAAGCAAGTACTTCAGAATATTTTCAGACGGAAAGATTAATTTTGAATGTTCATTTCTGATTTTAACATGCATGGGTTTTTTCCAGTGCTCATATTCTGACATGTGTTTACCTGAGGTAGAATGAACAAACAGCCCTGTTCATCCGCCAGTCTATTACATCAAACTCGGGAGCTCTTCCCATTAACTCCCTCCCTCTTCTTTCTACAGCAGCACCTGAGATAAACCACTCTAGGGAATTATAATTGCCTTTAATATTTTATCACACATTCAAAAAGAATCTGAAAAGATTTGGGGTAGGAAATTACAAATGCAAGAATGAGGTGCACATTTAATTTAAATATTCAAATTGACTTGATTTGTATCTATTTGCATAAAGATTCTCAGAGTTTATTCTAATATTAAAAAAAAATGAAGGTGCATTTGGGATTGCAAGGTAAGGATACAAAAGAGAACAGAAATGGTAACTGTATGAACTGAAGAAAACTCTATTCCTCCAGAGTATATAGAATCTTCCTTTTCTTGAATCTCTATAAAAGTAAATTGGAAGGGGCTTATGGTCTGGATGACTGATTTTAAGGAAGTTTTTATTTCTGTTAGGGAAATTTAAAAGTAAGGCTGAGTAGAACTGTTATGACTCTATAGTAGTACACACTGAGTTTGACCTGTTAAACACCGGGATATTTTATCATTTTTTTTTGTTGTTGTTGAGCACAGTTAGTTGTTAAAAAGCTATTATATAGAAAAATCATATGAAGTCAAAATTAAGTAAATTACTTTTAGACACAAAGGTAATGAATGCTCAAAGTGCATCACTGACTATACATACACACACACACACACACACACACACACACACACATATATATATATATATATATGATTTCACCAACATGTGATTGCTTTCCTAACTCCACATTCAGTGACTTCATCTTGACAACTTAAAGTCAGCCATGGCAGATTATTTAGAGCATAGGGATTTACAAATACTATCAGTCAGACTTGAGATTGGAGATATTGCTCTCAATGAAATCAGTGAGCAAAATGCACAGATTAGACAGTGAGTAGCAGTTTTCTAGGTTCTCCAGCCCTCGATAAAGAAAGAAGAGTGGGGCCAGGTGATGGTACACCTGGTTAAGAGCAAAGAGACAGAGAGACACCTGCAGCCCTGATTCACCACTCCTGAACCTCCCCCCCCCCCCCGCCCCTGCAGGTGGGGACCAGGGGCTTGAACACTGTGATGTATGCACTTAACTAAGTGCACCACTGCCTGCCCCTCCCCCCTTAACTCTCTGTGCTTTTATACTTCGGTTGGTATTTCTCTCACTATTCTCTTGACATGATTTCAAGACTTGCTTGGGATAGACCATATATCTATGGAAAAAGATGACACAGGTTGTTACCTATTATTGGTACAATTATCACGCAAAACATTAGACTCTGTCACTGAAGGGAATCCAATGATTCTATCAGAAGCCCCTTAGTAGAGTCAGAAGAACTTCAGAAATTTCTTTCTGATGAGACAGCAGATGATGACAAAAGCTATTGTTAGTGAGGGTGTTCTGTAAAGATCACTTACTGAAGAATTTCTATGCTGGAGGTTTTGTGATTCAAACGTTTAATGAGATTTTTTTTAAAAAAAACTTTGGTTAGTTATGTTCTATTATGTTGGTAGGAACTTGAGCAATGCTTCAGGTGGCTAGAAAACAGGCGTGGAACTTGAAGTAACAAATGCTTGGCTGAACTCAAGCATTCCGAGTTTTCCTGTGTTTAATATGTTACATTGCTATGTTGATATGTAATGTCACAGATGGTAATATTAGTCATGAAAGAACAAAGAAGCCAAGTTCATAGCCAAATGAAAGTTAAAAGGAGGGGACAAAAAAGTGAATTTACCCCCACAGACAGGTTTTTCCTATTGAAAACATCTTAACCACCATTGAACACCTTCCCAAGATCCCTGTGTTGGCACAAACAGATGGGGGAGACTGTAAATCTTTAAACTGGCTAAGCTTCCACTCAAGAACTAAAGCAAGGAGAGTGCTGAAATCAAATTCAGCAATGAATGGGTGATCCCAATTTAACAATGGGCAGCCTTCCCACAAATTCTCATGCAAACCAGTGGTGGCTTCCTCTTTTTTTAATTAACTACACAGCCCTTTCCAACCAGAGGATTTAAATGTTTACTTCTGTTTGCTTTGTGTCATTTGCATTTCTTTCAATTCGAAAAAGGAAATTAACCCTTTCAGCCTAGGAGGGCATCCTTTTGAAGAAACTGGAAAAAAAACTGTGGGGGGGGGGGAAACGAAGTTAAAATGAAGCTCTGTGTTTATTCACTGTACATATCTGTGTCCAGCCAAATAAGATGGCAGGTATGTGTGAATGATAACACCAGTGGAATGGTTTATATGCACTAAGCACTGTTCTCTGGAAAGTTGGTAGGGAGCAAAACCTGCATTTAAGTGTTACCTTAACCAAAACATAAACAACATAAGACTTTAAATTCCCAAGAGCAGATGAGCTATTTAGTCATGTAAAGAGTCCTGTAAAAGGTGAATTCCTTTCTACTTGAGAAATCACACAGAATTCTTCTCCCTCTCATCTTTCAGATGAAATGTAGGCGGTAAAAAAGAAAAAGGGAGTATTTCACCTACTCAGTATGTCTATTGTTGATTCATTTTGACAGATGCTTTCTCCTTGTCTTAAGCACCTGGGTTATGACTAAGAGAGGGCGCAATAGCTCACTTTGATTCCGGGAGCTATATTTGGAGACTGTAGCAACAGAGAAGGAGAAGGGCTGGCTTGGGTACTCTAAATGGTTGTAGTACAGGATAATTAGATGGAATTGTACACGGAAAAATTTTGTTAGAGTTACCAAAAATATTTCCTAACGAGAAGCCTGTTGTGCTCTGAAGTAGTCAAAGGGATGCAATGAATATTTCATCTCCTGAAACATTTGACAGAGAAAGGGATTCAGGAATAGAAAGTATGTCTTAGAGCTATTTTTCTCTTGGGTAAGAGTGGAGATCATCCATCTTCCTGGCCTTTACTTCTGCCTCAACTCTTAGGGGTGGAGAAAGTGACAGTACCTGCACCATAAGTCATATCATCATGGAAGATCAAACCTTCAGATGTAAAGTGATGAAGATGTGTCTTCTTATGTCTTAGGAAGTGAGGAAACAAATGGTCTTGGTCTTTTCTGCTCCTTATTTCCTTTAACAGTTATCCTACTGTACATCCTAAGAGATATCATTAATTCTAGAGAAATAAGGTAGTCTAATTTTAGCTTACTGATTACTGATACTGAGTGTAGATTCTTTAAGAAACATAAAGAGCATTCATGATGTTCTGAGAATGAAAGTGATAAAGGATATCATCAATATAGATGAGAGAAGGACTATCTAAAGACACCATTTCAGAGAGACTATATTGTCTTTGTGATCTGGTTCTATACAACAGCAAAATCATAACTTAGTTAAAACAGGTGTTACATAAGATAAGTAATTTGAGTAAAACTAAAAAAAAAACACTGGTTGATTTTTACGTTAATTCTCAGTGATGTCAGAATTTAGAGACACAATTAAATCTCTGAGTATGCTGCATAGCAGTTTTCAAATCTGAGTGTGTCTAGGTTCACCTGTAGGGATTTTGCTTAACTGTGAATTCTGAATATTGTCCTGGGAGTGGGACATGAGACTTTCAGCTTCTTAAAAACTCCCATGTAATTTTGATTCTACTGGTTTTAGATCATAGTGTTGAGGGACCAGGAGTACCTGGAGGGTTCAGTAGTACTATCCAGAAAATATGAATGGCTACATGTGTGGCTTGGAAAGGTGAAGGCAGGGTTTGTGTTTTAAACGCCAGAATCTGTGAGCATTCCCTCACTCTGCCTAGACCATCATGCAAGTGGTAACTTGCTATCTTTTTTTTCCTTTTACTCTCTCTGTTCCTCTCTCTCTTTCTTTCATACCCTAACATGTGAATGTTCTCAAGTTTCCTGAATAAAGTTTGAAGTACCTGGATAATCATGCTCTCTCCTCAATTCTTTGTTGAGATTATGTGTAATGAAAATTTTAATGTTGGGGGAACAAATGCTGGCCTCCACTTTCTTCCATAACAATAGTACTTTAAGTAGACATTCACTGTATTACTGTCTGCTGTTAATCTGTTATTTTTCCAAGGATACAAACTAGAAAGAAAATATTTCCCTGTTTAATATATAAGAAGTGTGAATGAAATGTTACGGTTTATTACTTTTATTGTTTCGCCATCTCTTGCATGTTTTAGAGCTATGTCAAAACTATAAAGGCCTATTATGAAATCATTTAAATGTAGTAATACACAGCCCTAACTGTATGTAAATGGTCAGAAGATACTTTGAAAGATACAAATATTCAAACCCAATACAAAGAGAAAACTCAGATGCTGTGGTGTCTTTTCCTCTCTCTAAATTTTAAATTTAATTTTTAAATTTTCCTCTTTTTACATTTTTGAGCTGAGAGTCTCATCTCAATAAACTATCTTTGAGGAGAGCAATATTTTAGTAAGTCGACAGTTTTTAATTCACTGTGATGTGGTACATCATAGTCTTAGACCAGACTTATTACGTGTACCTGGGAAGGTAAATGTTACTTCTTTAATTCCTTGTCTTAGGCCTGTACTAGCCATAACAGTGTTCTTTCTGAATGAAAAAGTTCCCTATTGAGCAGTGGGACTGTAGATATTCAAGATTGCATCATCACTAAAATAATTTTGTAACTATGAATGGTGATGGATGTGAATTATATTCATTGTAGTGAAGATTTTACAATACACTCAAATATCAAATCACATTCTACATGTCAAATATATATGCACATATATGTATGTAATGAAATAGTTCAGTAACACTTATTTTCTTTAAGGTTAGCTTTGAAGATACTGTAAATCTTAAATTAACTTTAGTGAACTTAGATGTGGACCTCTTTTGAAGTTTTTAGAATTTTGCTATAATATTTTAAAAAATATTTATTTATCTATTTATTCCCTTTTGTTGCCCTTATTGTTTTATTGTTGTAGTTATTATTGTTGTTGATGTCATCAATGTTGGATAGGACAGAAAGAAATGGAGAGAGGAGGGGAAGACACAGAGGGGGAGAGAAAGCTAGACACCTGCAGACCTGCTTCACCGCCTGTGAAGCGACTCCCCTGCAGGTGGGGAGCCGGGGGCTTGAACCAGGATCCTTGCACCGGTCCTTATGCTTTGCTCCATGTGCGCTGTTATAATATTTTTAACAAAGATACTTGTGAAACAACTATTAGATGAATTGAAAGCCACCAAACTGAAAAATATACATAACTTGATCTATATTTTACTGTCCTGCTTAGTCTCTCCTGGTAAGTAGTGAGTGAATGCCAAACTTTTTTTAGACAGCAGCTCAACAAATATCCAGTCAAATCTGTGGATTAAAAAAAAAAAAATGTTGTATTTGAAAAGTCACCATTTTCTATAAGGGAAAAAGAGCAAATTACCAGTTGTATCTCTTGGTTTCAAAAACTCAACTTATTTATTTATTTATTTAATTTTTGAGCCGAGAGTCTCATCTTAATAAACTTTGAGGACAGCAATGTTTTAGTAAGTCGACAGTTTTTAATTCACTGTGATGTGGTACAGCATAGTCTTAGACCAGACTTGTTACCTGTATGTACCTGGGAAGGTAAATGTTACTTCTTTAATTCCTCATTTTAGGCCTGTACTAGCCATAACAAAGTGTTCTGTATTGAGTTTATAACATAGGAAATTTGTTTTTATGATTAATACATGGGCACTTAGCACCAAGAACTCACAGGCATCATCCAGATGTCTCAAAACTGGAGTGAACACATGGAACCAGTCTCATGAAGGCTTCTGTTAACCGAATGCACGCTCTGGCGAGAAGATGCATTTTTTCAAGGTCTGGAAATTTTAACACTATCTGGCAGCTACTTCATTTTCAAGATAATCCTGTCACTGTTTCTGGTTATAGGCAGGGGTGGGAGTGGGGCTACCATGGGCAATGGTTTGGTGGCTTGCTGAAATTGGGTGGAGATGTTGTCATGTTGGCGCCCGCAGCATGAGCACAAATGTGCTTTGGAGGAAGGACCTGTGATAGTGTTACTTTCGGTCACTTGAAGACCTAAATGGTGTGGTGTCAGAAACAATTGAGAGAGGGGGAAAAAGGAAAGAGAAAAGGAGTTCTGTAGACACAAAATCTATTTATTAGTTCTGTCAGACTTAAACTTTTCAAATAACTGTTTGCTTAATTCCTTAATCCTCAGGCAAGCAATCCTCTATGGACCTATTAACTCATTTGACCTTTGAAAGGTGGGCCAATGAAGTAGTTATTTTTTTAAAAGATTTATTCATTTATCTACTTATTGATTTTTAGATAGAGACAGAAAAGGTGGAAAGGGGAGAGGAGAGGAGGGGAGGGGAAGGGGAAGGGGAAGGGGAAGGGGAAGGGGAAGGGGAAGGGGAAGAGGATGAAGATGAGGAAAAGGATGAGAGGGATTACAGCACTAAACCTTTCTTCACTGCAGGAGAAGCTAGCCTGGACCTGCGCAGTTCACATTTCAAAGCAACACACTATCCTAGTGACTTATTTTGCCACTCCTGAGTAACTATTTCAAGAGTAGCAATCATTCTTTCAGTCAACCTTTGGTTTTTAAGGTTTGATAAACTGACTACTTTGTTATCATGACTCTGGCAAATCTGTGGTCTCTCTTGTCCCTTGACAGAGATGCAGAAGACTTGGCTTTCACCAAAGGTTACTTTTGTTTTCCATTTTGTTGTGGAGTTAATGCTTTGCAGTTTGGATGTTGACCCATGGTTATAGCAAGACCCCTAGGCCCTTTTCACCCCCTGGGGCCAGCCTTTCCCTCTCCAGAGTCCCTTTGTTTTAGTTTTTAGTTTTTGTTTTTGTGATGAAACATTTTTTTTTTTTTTATCCTCTAAGAGGAAGAGAGAACACTGAGAAATAACTTCTCAAAAAATTTTTTTTTTCATTGAACTGAGAGATATTCTTTTGTAGAGCAGGTTTAAGCAGAAAAAGAAACTTGTGGGCTGACAAAATAGCTCACTCATATAGTGGCTGCTTAGCCCTCTGTCACCCAGATTCAAGATTGCAAGCCAGACCCACATCTCATTTAAGGAAGCTTTATTTCTGTGTTCCCTCTCCTCTCTCTCTCTTTCTCCTTCTGTTTATTTATCTTTAGCTTAAAAAAGAGTCAGTCTTAAGTGGTGAATCCCAGGTGATGGCAGAAATAAATACATAATAAAGGGAAGAAAGAAATAAAAACTGCCTTTTGATGGGTTTATCACCATGACCATTTCAGTCATATTTGTTCTGTCAAAAAAAAAGAGTTAATTTTCCCTATTTCTACTCAAGGTAGAATGACAGAATCAGTCACACAGTTTTGCCTGTGGTTAGGGCAAAATTGTATCTTTTTTTTAAAAAAGTTATTTATGTATTCTCTTGTTGTCTTTGTTGTTTTATTGTTGTAGTTATTATTGTTGTCATCCTTGTTGGATAGGACAGGGAGAAATGGAGAGGGGAGGGGAAGATAGAGAGGGAGAGAGAAAGATAGACACCTGCAGACCTACTTCACCACCTGTGAAGCATCTCCCCTGCAGGTGGGGAGCCGGGAGCTTGAAGTGGGATCCTTGAGCCTTGCACCACCTGCGCTTAACCTGCTGTGCTACCACCTGACTCCCTCAAAATCTTCAAAGAACTTAAGTTTGCTTAGGAAGAAATGCATCCTTAGAGGAGCTCACAAGCTTTAGAAATATTGAGGATGAAGGGTTTCCAATAGTAGGGAGCGAACATATTGCCTTTTCCTTTACAAAATTAAATTTATCTTTAATTGTGTACATAACATAATGCTCTTGTATAATTCACTTCATATGTTACTTATATAATGTAAGCACTTCAGTGTTGAGCATCTATAATGCACAAAATATTGTAGTTTTCTATCTATAGAAGAAACATTTTGAAAAAAATCATAACAATTAAAATATGTGTAAACTGTACTATCAGTTGACCAATGTCTGTTCAGTCCATGAAGATCTGCAGTAAAAGTTTAAGATTAGAGGGAACGTTTTTGAGTTGTAGACATTTTGAAGCGTCAAGAACTATTCATCATTTTTTTTGCCTTACACCTCTATTATGCTATATTTTCTTGAGAAAATCATTCAGCAAGTCAGCAGATACTGAAAATTTAGATGTCTACTGTATGTCTTGGACTATAACAGATTTTTTGTTTAGGCTTAATATAAATAATAAAACCAAAGGATTTTGGTTATCTTGGATATCTAAGTTAATAAATGGATATCTAAGTTAATAAATGTAGCCTCTTGGATATCTAAGTTAATAAATGTAGTCCTAAGTTATGAGTGCCACAGTAGTAGTGGATTCATGGGTAGCTGGGGTTCAGAGAAGAGGCAAATTCTCTTTCTTGAGCAAGCTGGCTTAGGTTAGCATGGAGATTTGAACTGCTCCCTTATCCAAAGAGTTATGAGTTCTTCCAAAGAGTTATGAGTTCTTCTTCCAAAGAGTTATGAGTTATGAGTTCCAAAAGAGTTATGAGTTCTTCTTCCTCACACAAGAAACTCTTTTTCTGAGCGGAGCAACTCATGAGGCGAGGATTGAACTGTCCACTTTTTTTTCTTCTTTTTTGCTCTTTAATTAAAAAAATATTGAACAAACATTTGTGTTTCCATTTTCCTTTATACACTGCTAGTGAAAACAGGAAAAAGAAACCTGGGTAGGGAGTAATGTGAGGGAATCATTTGATGATGACTCTATACTCAGAGAACAGCAACTTTGAAGGGATTCTCCTGACCGGGAGGGCAGAATGATAACAAGAGTCCAAAACACAGAGAGAGACAAGGAGGAAAACAGAAGCTTAAAAGAGAAAGAGAAATATTATTTGAAAGTGAATGAATCTACAGGGACTAACCTTGTGAGGAAGGTCCTGCTGCTCAAGACTAATGAAGAAACTGTAACTAAGACCCAAAGAGGAGGCAAGAGGAGAATACTTTCTATTGTTGTTTGGAGAAGGAAGTTTATGCCAAGTCGGTTTGTATGATAAAATCTGTTATGAATTCCCTCCATCTCAACATTGCATTAACACATGAGAGCTCATTTTCAAAGGGGTCTAAGGGAAGCAAGTCACCCTATTCCCACAAATAAATAGGAGTTGTGTGTCTGAAATTCCTCAAAGTGCCGAAAGACTTTGCCTCCTTTAATGTCACTTTACATTTTAACCATTTGAAACCAATTTATAACAGACCTGAAAGTATTTTGTCTACAGTCGAGTTGGCACACAACACTTCCCATGTAAAATATTTCTAACAAGCCTGGGTAGTTCAGATCCCTTGTGTTGGTGAATTCTTTGAGGTTTTCTTCCTCGGTTTACTCACTTATAAGGAGGTATGCCTTTGGGAACATAGGGAGCATAATTACTAACCCTTGCCTATGTGGAAAGACTGAGAAGCCCCTAAAATTATTCCTGCTTGCTGTGTGTTTCAGACACACACACACACACACACACACACACCACACATATTTTTCAGTTCACTTGGGACATGCCAAGTACGTTTCCCCTCTAGAATAAATATTTTTTTAAAAAATTATTTATTAATGTGAAAGAAGGAGAGAGAGAAAGAATCAGACATCACTCTGGTACATGTTTTCAGGGATTGAACTCGGGACCTTATGTTTGAAAGTCCAATGCCGTATACACTGTACCACCTCTTGGACCACTAGAATAAATATTTTAAATGGTGATGTGGGAGGTGGTACAGTGGATAAAGCATTAGACTCTCAAGCATGAGGTCCTGAGTTCAGTCCCCAGCAGCACATGTACCACAGTGATGTCTGGTTTTTTTTTCTCTCTCTCTCTCCTCCTAGCTTTCTCAATAATAAATTAAAAAGAAATAAAAATAAAAATCTTAAATGTACAGCTGCTCATTGTCCCAGCATCTGTGAAAATAATAATAATAACAATTATTATTATTATTATTATTACTATTATTATTATTATTTGAGGTCCTCTTCATGAGCATCAGAACATTTTCTTCCAGGGCTCTTTTCACTCCCCCCCCCCCTTTTTCTCTTTCCCTCACCCTTTCTCCAACTTCACTTTTCTTCTTTCCATTTAGTTGCTTTCATTTAAAAAAAAATTTTTTTTTCTCATTATATTGTTCTTATTGCGAACAGAACAACGAGCAAGGTAGCTTTTAAATATGAAATTGAAAGAAATAAATTAAAAGTGTCTCTTTTTGATGAAACGAAATCTCATGCCTACAGTCACTGGGCTGCTGAAACTGGTTATGTTTAGACTAGGAAGGCTGCTTCCAGGCTAGGAGGTGTCTTCAATGGAACCGCTTAGACTTAGCTGCGAGTTTCCAGCTCGGCTCCATAGTATCATCAGCTGAGCACAAAGATATTAAGATGCTATCATACTATGACTCTTTTTCTCTTCTCCTCCTTTCCTTTCTCCTTGTGGTCCTGTCTTTCCTTTTCCTTTTCCTCCTGCCCTTCCTTCACCATTTTCTTTTTTTAAAATAAGGACAAACTCATCTTTTTTAAATATCTCATAATTATTTTATGTTTCCTTGCCTGAAGAGAAAACTTGAATCACTGGTTTCATCTTACACTTCAAGTCCATCAGTAGCTTTTTTTTTTGGGGGGGGGAGGGGATTCAAATATATTTTTAAAATTTTTTTAAAAATAATTTTTATTTATAAAAAGTAAACACTGACAAAAACCATAGGATAGGAGGGGTACAACTCCACACAATTGCCACCACAAGATCTCCGTATCACATCCCCTCCCCTGATAGCTTTCCCATTCTTTATCCCTTTGGGAGCATGGACCAAGGGACATTATCAGGTGCAGAAGGTGGAAGGTCTGGCTTTTTATTCTCTCTCTCTCTCTCTCTCTCTCTCTCTCTCTCTCTGGCTTCAGAGTTATTGCTGGGGCTTGGTGCCTGCACTAAGAATAAAAAAAAAGATAGACACCTGCGGACCTGCTTCATGGTTTGTGAAGCGTCCTCCCTGAAGGTGGGGAGTCCAGACCCTTTCGAGGGTCCTTGCTGCTCATACTATGTGCACTTAACCCCATGCACCACTGACCAGCCCCCTCTCTTTCTACTAGGAGATATGGCTACCGGAATGAACAAGAACAGGACTGTGGGGGAGGTGATATGTAAAGAGAAATGCATCAATGATTTTAGGAGATTCCTCTTTCCAGTTCTCCCCACCACCACATGAACAAGATCACGAGCTCTATTGCTGGTAGCAAGGTTATTAGGGCCGCAAAAGATGAAACTGATGCCCCATGGAGTGGAGGCAGAAGTCTAAGCATTGGTTCAACATGCTTGAAGCTTATACTACCCCCGCATTTTCTGTCATGAAATATTTCATCTCCTTCCTTCAGAAAGACAATTTGCTGTGAGGTCTATTACATAAAGCCAGAAGCTTCCTACTTGATGTACTTCTTAAGAGCAAAAATAATCAATGTTTGTCTTATTTATTTTCTTCCTTTTTTTCATTCTACCTTCTCCAATTCTCCCCCCCCCACACACACACACACTTCATGATGCTGGCTAGTGACAAGTGGCTAAGGTGACTGACTCTCCTTATTTTCTTGGCATTAAGGCACTTGAGTGGATGTGGAACTTTCTGTGTTAAACGCACATGGTGCAGGGCAAACCAGGATGGCTGGATAACTTATGAAGCTCAGAAACTATTTTCATGTACAAAGTGGCTGTCCCATACTCTGAGATTACAAATATACTTATTACTGTGTCAATAATGATCAGACCAGTCACTACATGATATTTGTTAAACAAACTGGAATAGCTATTTTTGTATTCAAATCTCTCTTTATGCAGAATAATAACTCAAGTTCTTTTACTCATCTACAAAGGCCTATAGGACCCATGACATCAGCCCACCAGCACATTTCTCTTCAGTGGTCACTCAGCTCTGACACTGGGATCCTCACAGAACATGGACATCCCAGGGCAATTCTTACTTCAGCTCCTGATCTTCTTCCCTACTTGGCCCTGCTGCTAGATAGCTCTTTTAAAAAAAAAAAAATATATTTATTTACTTTCCTTCTTGTTGCCCTTGTTGTCTTTTTATTGTTGTTGTAGTTATTATTGCTGTTGTTATTGATGTTGTCGTCATATAGGACAGAAAGAAATGCAGAGAGGAGGGAAAGACAGAGAGGGGGAGAGAAAGACAGACACCTGCAGACCTGCTTCACCGCCTGTGATGCGACTCCCCTGCAGGTGGGGAGCCAGGGGCTCAAACCGGGATCCTTACTCCAGTCCTTGTGCTTTGCACCACGTGTGCTTAACCCAATGCGCTACCGCCCGACTCCCATTAGATAGCTCTTTTTGCAGGCATGTTTCTACTTTCTTCAGGTTTCTCATAAAATCGCTGAACACTTGAATCTTCTCTGATCACTTGATACGGAGAACTTTGGTGGTGGTGGTGGTGTTGAACTATTCCTTTTCATCTTATAATCTTGTCAACTATTATTAAAGCACCAATAAGATTGTTAATTGAAATAAACAAATAAATAAAACTGTCCCAATGGTGTACTTCCTATTCGCTACAGTACTACCATGATCTGATAACCAGACCTGTTATTGTAATACTGCTTAAACACCATCCCTAACCTGCCATACAAGAATGTAAGTTTCCTATATGGAGCAGCGGTTTTAGTTATCTGAATAACAGAGCAACTCACTGACTACTTACTGAATGAATGGGAGGATGAGTGCCTGTGTGTGCGTGTGTGTGTGTGTGTGTGTGTGTGTGCGCGCGCGCGCGCGTGTGTGTGTGTGTGTGTGTGTGTGTGTGTGTGTGTGCATACTTTTGTTAGTCTTCTTTGACATTTTGTGAAAAGACTTCCTCCATTTTCACACTGCAGTTCTAATGTGTTTGTTTGTTAGAACCAGGGCCTCATGCATATGTGATTTCACATTTCCTGGTTCATGCCACTTGTGACAGGGCTCAAAGCTGGGCACTATGCATGGCAAAACATACAATCTACCCAGTAAGTTCATCTCTTCAGTCTTTAAGACATGTTTTATGTGAAGCAGTAGTTATTTATTTATTTTTTTGCTAAGAATTTTGTCTTTTGAAAATACATATGTCTGAAAAAAATCTGCAGATTCAAACCTGTTAAAGATACACTTGTGTTTGCCTCATTAACTCTTTGAGTTAATTTTTTGTTTTTATTATATCTAAAATAGATCACTTATATAAACTAATCTAAGTAGACTATTTCTAAGAAGTTTTTAGGGCGGGGGAGATGGCATAATGGTTATGCAAACAGATTCTCATGCCTGAGGCTCCAAAGTGTCAGGTTTAGTCCCCGGCACCTCCATAAGCCAGAGCTGAGCAGTGTTCTGGTGTTCCCCCTCTGTCTCTCCCTCTCTCTGCATAAAATAAAATAAAATAAAATAAATAAAATATTTTTAAAAAGAAGTTTTTGTATATCATAAATCAGCTAGGATTATTGACTAATTCAACCAATACTTTAACTCTTTCTACTCACATATGCCTCTAGGTTATTTATTCAACATATCCTTAGGATGCTGCTTTTTAAAGATTTATTTGTTTCATGAGATAGATACATAGATAGAGGAAGAGAAAATCAGAGCATCACTCTGCTTTACGTGGTGTCAGGGATCAAACTCAATATCTCATACTTGCAAGTCCAGAGATTTTTCACTGAGCTAGGCCACAGGATACAGTTTCAATAACTACCATCTTATAATGTGGCTCAATGCTGCTTCTCTCATGGTTAATTTAAATTTTTGTTTCCTCTGATTTTTGAGACCGATTTTAAAACTATGTTAACATTTTAAAAAGCAAGAGCACTAAGACAGACTTAAAATGGGTTATACATCATTATTGAACTGAAAAAAAAGTGAATTTATTAAAATAGTCCGGGTGTCTTTATAAAATAGCACTTAATGACAGTGTCATTTGACAGATATCATCACTAGAAAGTAAACTAACATTTTACCTTACAATAAGTAAATATTTTGAGAATGGTTCATTATCACTATAAAAATATCCCTTTTACCCTTGTGTTTTAATCTATAAATTTTATTCTCTATTGTTGGGTTTGCTTACAGTGATTACTACTGTTACTCTGAAAATGAGTTCTGTCCTAATAGTTATTTTCCTTATCTTTCTAAAGTCATTGTTTGGAATTTTTCTGTGAGGAAGAATTATATATATATCCTTATATATTTATAATATTCAGTTTTGTATATTTAATTGCTCAATTATGACATAAGTAAAACATGCATGGATACATATTTTATGCTAAGGATTATAATTAACATTACTTTTTTGTTACCCTCTTTTTTATTGTTGTAGATATTGTTGTTGCTGATGTCATCATTGCTGGATAGGACAGAGAGAAATGGAGAGAGGAGGGGAAGACAGAGAGGGGAGAGAAAGATAAACACCTGCAGACCTGCTTCACCACTTGTGAAGCGACTCCCCTGCAGGTGGAGAGCCAGGGACTTGAGCTGGGATCATTATGCTGGCCCTTGGGCTTTGCGCCACCTGTGCTTAACCTGATGCGCTACCACCCGACCCACTATTCATATCACTTTTACAAAATTTATTTTGCTTCTTAAATTGTCTGTTTGGGCCATTGGATAGTCTTCTAGATGTGTTTCTGATGTGCTTATTCTTGCAAATACTTTCAGGTTAATCTTGTCTATTTCATGACCTAGTTGGAATAAATCATCTCTCCAAAGAAAGATGTAGCTAATTAATTGTCACAATAAGATGCATGTGCTCAGATATGAATTAATATTGTGTAATGATCTTCCCAACACCCTCAGAGTCTGATGAACTCCATTTTACTCAGTGCTATCATCTTTTATATTAACATGCCAAATCCAAACTAGAATTTCTACCTTAGTGGAAAATCCAAGACAGATTTCTTGTTTTACTTTTTTAAATTTTAATCTGTTTTCTTCACAAAACTTACTTTTGGATCAGTGTCTTATGCTTTGATCTGGTAACCTTTTCATTCTAATAAGTGGATTTTATTTTAAACATTATAATAATATAGATAGCAAACTAGTGAGACTTGTCAAGGCTGGACATAGGTGTAAAAACATTTCTTTGGGCAAACGATACAGAATTTCAAACTCCATATTTAGGAATATTCAGTCCTTCTGATTTAAATGTCAAACTCTCTAGAAGATATCGTCCTACTCAAATACAATATTTTACTAGATATTTGGATATACCGTAGTTCCATCATATTGACACATAAAATTAATCATCACAGATAAGGATTAATGAGATAAATGCTATCTGGAACCCTTTCATCTGAGAATGTGCAGTATCAAAAGAAGGAAGGAACATACTCCAAAGTTTAGAAAGTAGAACTTCTAAAAAGTTGAGCAAGAAGTATGCATTGCTCCATAACATGAAGTTTTGAAAGGAAACATAACTTTAGAAGGTTGGAAAGTTATCAAACGATGTAATTACGACTGTATAATCCTATAGATTAAATTGTATGAAGCTACAGAAGGCATGCTTATCAAATATGTAGATGACATGAAGCCTGGCAAGAGAATGAACACATTGTATGTCAGAACCAGAATTGAAATAACAAAAAATAAAAAAATAAAAAAGTCTTGTCAGTCTGTAGCAATGGGATGAATCTCTAAAAAGATAGAACTTAACAGGGATTAACATAAACTCCTACACTTGGGTCCAAAAACCCAACTGCCCAAATGCAGTTACAAAGGATGGGGTGAAATAGCATGTGACAAAATGACTGTTGAGATTCAATAAACAAAAGAGTCAAAGAAATATTATAATGGAATAATAGAATTGTTAAAATACCTCAAAAAATCCTACTTTGGCCTGGTGGTCAGATTCTATAAGGTAATTGTCTAGATTTAGATCTGCCATAGGCATCTAGATATGTTACAGGAATCAGGCAAACATGGTTGGCACTATTAAAATACAGTTGAAGAAACTGGCAGTGTTTATTGTGAAGAAGAGACAAATTCAAATAGATGGGAAGAAAACAGTATTCTTCAAATGCCTTAAGAATTTGTATGTTGAAGGCGTTAGACTTTTTTAAAATTTATTTTTATTTTTTAATTAGTGATTTAATAATGATGGACAAGAGTGTGGGATAAGAGGGTAGAATTCCATACAATTTCCACCGATACCCTATCCCCTCCATAAGAAAGTTCCCTATTCTTTATCTGTCTGGGAGTATGAACCAAAGATCTTTCTGAGGTACAGAAGGTGGAAAACCTGGATTCTGTAATTGCTTCTCCACTGAACATAGACATTGGCAGGTTAATCCATACTTCCAACCTGTTTCTATCCTTCCCTGATGGGATAGGACTTTGGGGAGGTGGGATTTCAGGACACACTGGTGAGGCCCTCTACCCAGGGAAGTCAGGATGGCATCATGGTATCATCTACCTGCAACTTGGTGGCTGAAAAGCATTAAGATGGAAAATAGAACAAATTGTTTAATAATCAGGAACCTGTAAGAATATAGCAGATGGAATTTGGGTCTTCATGTTAGAGAAGCTAGGAAGTCTATTTTAGGTATATTATAAGGGGCCCATGACTTCACTAATTTTTACCTGAGCCTGACAGCTAACACGCAGGTGGGCTGAAAGTATTGTCTGGGAAGATGGTGTCAGAGGTGAGAATAGGACTTAGAAAGATAGATCAGGGCAGAGAGTAGCTCCCAAGTATGGTAAAAGTCTATAAATACCATTATCTATGTTATATTTTTTATAGGATTCAAAGGGTAGAACTTGCATCAGGCATAGAAAAAGCTACAAGAAGTTCCATTCAAGTAAGTTATAGGTAAAATTGTTTCAAATTCAAATGAGTTATTTGAAAATGAGGTTTCCCATGGTTGGAAACATTCAAAGATAAACTGAGCTACAACATGATGGAGACTATAATAAAAATTCATTGAGATGGTAAAAAGAGGATACAAGGTCAACTTGCCATCTTCTGTCCCCTGCCCATATAAGAAGTAAGTATGATATCAGGATTCAGGTGGTGGTGCAACTAGTAAAGTGCTCAACTTACCATGCACAAGGATCTGGATGAAGTTCAGGTCTCCACCTCCAGGGGGAAGCTTCACAAACAGAAGAGCAAGATTTACATGTCTCTCTTTCTTGCTCTCCCTCTTTCTCCCCTTACTTTGCTCTTTGTCTGTTCTTCTCTATCATAATTTTAAAAAGGAAAAGATAGCCACCAGGAGCAGTGGATTATTTTTGCAGGCCCCAAGCCTGAGCAATAATTCTGGTGGCAGTAAATAGATAAATAAATTCAAACACGGATGATTAGATTCTATATCAGATTTAATTCATTCATTACAGGGGCAAGAATTATTTGTTGGATAGTGTCTGTATTTTGACAATTACAAAAGCAAATTATTTTAAACTACTGACTGAAAAATTATAGATATACCTGCTAGAGGTGAATTGAAGGCAGTAAGACTCAGAGAATTTTGAAAGATGTACTTGGTGTTATGGTAGCTCTTATCATTGTTGATACCAGATATAAAAATAGAGATGTTACGTTCACTAGGATCTAGGTCCTCAGAAGAGCTGCTTAAAAGATGTCAATTATAGAGGAAAAGAAACTAAACAAAATCACAAATATCCTCTACTCTATTACAATAGATAATGGTTCTCTTAGACATGTCCAACTCTTATTTCAGAATCCCTAGCACTGCCCCTTCTATCAAATGATCAAAAGCGCCTCCTGTGAACTTTTCAGTCATTAGTGTATGCAGAGGTAGCCTATGCTTTGGAAGCGTTTCCAAACTAGTTCAGTCCAGGAAAGACTTTGTTGGCATTCTTAGATCTATCAATTTCTTTTCAGCTTTCAAATATTCTCTTAGTTCTTCTCTAAGTGACTACTTTCATCTCTCACTTTTCTACTCTACTTATTTAATTCAATTGCTCTACACCTAAATTGTCAAAAAGCTCTTATATTCCAACAATGTAAAAAAAAGCTTCTTTTTTTAAATCAAAAGAAAAGGAATAAAGGAAGAGGTTGGTAAAGGGGAAAGGGATGCTTTAGGTTTTGGTGCAAGATCTTCCTAAAGAAGCTTAAGCTATCTCTGAGAGTACTGATGAGAATATGAGAGATCCAGCCTTCAGAATTTCATTTTAGGAAAAATGAGCTTGAGAAACAACATGTGGCTTAAAGAAGTGAGAGGCAATTTGAGAGACTGGATTTATGAACGGGGAAAATTTCTCGTAGCCATTATGATGATTCATTTTATTATTTATTATTTTAGGTGTCAGTTTGGTTAGGGCAAAGTACTTAGTTTTTGTTCAAACACCCAGTCTAGATGTTGCTAGGATGGTGAATTTTAAGCTATAAAATAGAATTAGCATTAAAATGAGAAGACTTTACCTGATGCAGGCTACCCTTCTTGATGTAGGTGGCATTGTCTCTATCAGTCCAAGGCCTTACAATATCCCCCAAGGAAGAATGTGCCTACTAGATGCCTTCAGACTTGACACCACAACATCAGCTTTCCCCAAGTTTCCATCATTCTGGCCTTCTCTGTAAATTCCAGACTGGCCAATCTTCATAAGCATGAGTTAATCTCTTAAAATAGATAAACAGACACAGAGAAACACAGAGATAAGATGACTCTATATTCTACAGAATACACAGATATAGAATAAAATGTTTTCACACATAGCATATCATATATTATAGAATACATAGACTATATTTAAAGAAGTATAGATCTACTTTTTGTTAGTTCTGTTTCTCTGGGAACTCTAGTTAAAGTTGCCATGAATTTCTTTTTTTAATTAATTAATCAATTAATTAATTTATTTATTCATTCTCTTGTTGCCCTTGCTGTTTTATCATCGTTGTGGTTATTATTGACATTGTTGTTGGGTAGGACAGAGAGAAATGGAGAGAGGAGGGGAAGACAGAGAGGGGGAGAGAAAGATAGACACCTGCAGACCTCCTGCACCGCTTGTGAAATGACTCCCTTGCAGGTGGGGAGCCGGGGGCTCGAACCAGTCCTTGTGCTTTGCACCATGTGCTCTTATCCCGCTGCTCTACCTCCCAACTCCCCATGAATTTCTGTAGTCTCTCGTCCTATTAACTCTACCTTCCTCCTCCTATTTCTCCCTCTCTTCTTACTTTATAGTAATCATAGTATATAATGATATCAGAGAACTCTGCATTCTAGTGCTATAAAAGTCTTTATTTAACTCATGGATGTGCTTATCCTCTCATGAAGAAGAGTAAAATCATAATAACCTCAGTGAAAGCTTCATCCAAGATTAATTGCAAGGAACATTTGAAATAAACTTGAGGCAGCTTCTTAACACAAATATTACCACATTTCCTTTTTTTCTGTCCATATTCATTTTTTAAAATAAATTTTTAAAGATTTACTTATTTCCTTTATCCTCTCTTTTTTTAAGTTCTTAAATATTTACTGATTGGATAGAGATAGTCAGAAATCAATAGGGAAGGGAGGTAGAGAGGGAGAGAGACATCTGCAGCACTGCTTCACCACCTGCAAAGCTTTCCCCCTGCAGGTGAGGACCAGGAGCTTAAACCTGGGTCCTTGTACATTGTAACATGTATGCTCAAATAGGTGCATCATCACTTGGCCCCAGGATTTTATTTATTCTTTTAGGTAGAGACAAAAAAGAAGGTGAAAGGGAAGAAGGAGATAGAGAGGCAGAGAGAAAAAGAGACATGCAGCACTGTTGGCATGCTTCTAGTTCTGCTTCTGGGAGCCCTTCTGTTACATTGCTTGACATTGTTGTCTATTTACATGATCATTCTGTTACATTGGTTTGGTCTCACTCCCCCTGCCTCCGGGAGATTTTGGTTTAGTCCTTACCTTTTCACACTTCTTCCTTCTCCCCGCCCCCATCCTTCATACTTGCTGGGTTCCTGACTCTTCTGCCAGAGGAGAGAGAGACAGCACAGAATTGGGTTGTGATTAGATTAGATTAGTTTTTTGAACCAGTCACTCATGAATAAAGAAGTACTGCTTCTCAGCTCAGCCATGTGTCCCTGGTCATCTGTCTCCCGCCACGAAGCTAGCCTGGCATACTGGCGCTGGAACTCTGACTGACCCAGCACTGCTTCACTGCCTCTAGGGACTTGGGGGGTGGGGCACTAAATCCAGGTCCTTGCACAGGATAATATATGCACTCTACCAGGTGTACCACCTCCTGGCCCCTCCATTTTGACCCTTAACCTCACAATATGCCACCTTCTTTATCAAGAAATGATTCTAGAGTGGAAAGTACAAATTAGTTAAGTGAAATACAGCATGTATCCCATGTGAGAATCCTTAAGCTATGGAAACTCACAGTCTGGTGTAGAAGTACATACTCGCAAAGCTCTTGAACATGTGGATTTTGAGAAAAATGCTGTAAGAGTTTTACAAGCAATGCATATGCCATGGGAGTTTCAAACAAAAACATACAATAATTTCTAGAGAAATCTGAATGGGTTTTTGAAAGCAGAAAAAAAATGTAGATACTTAATGGAGAAAATGAAATAAATATACAAATAGCCAAAGAAAGTGCATTTTTGAGCAATTATATTGAACCAGTTAACTTATCCCTTCTTATGTTGAGCTCTAGAGTGATTACACAGTGAAACAGTACTTGACACCTCTTCTCTCATTCGGTTGTTACAACAGTTTCCTGAAAGCTACACAGGAAAAAAAAAAAGAGAGAGTAGAGAAGTTAATTTTTAGTTCCAAAAAATCAAATCCTTAAAAGATAAGTTGGGGAATGATGACTAAGCACTTGAATTCAAAATATCTAGATGCAAAACTGCCTAGTCAAATTCTTAGCTAGCATATAGCAATGACTTTTAAATCAGAGGAAATTTATAGAATTAGTGCCCAGAAATTTGGAAGTATAGGATGTATTTTTAGCCAAACTGAGAAACAGCATGATTAAGTTTATCCTTAAGGTAATATGGCATAGCAGATGTTCAGATATGTACCTCCTGGTGTAGTATGACCTAAAAACACTATATTAAATAAGGCCAAATAAGTAACTGAGGTAATGAAAATAAAGAGATTTCTTTGGAGAATAATTGACATTACTCTAAAAAGGTAAACAAATCCCAGAGTTGTTTGGTATTGAACTCGGGTTTATCTGCTTAATCACCTATAACTTGTATCTTATTGTTCAACTTAAGCTAGAGACAGGAAATACAACCTTAACTGGGAGCTGGACAGAAGAGAGATGAGACACTTCTGTGTGAGGCTAAAACACCTGCAGTGTGATACAATAAAAATGACAAAATTGGTTGAGTTTATAGTGGGGCTATTTTTTAAAAATTGTTTTATTCATGATTTAACAATGACTAACAAGGCTGTAAGGAAACAGGGGTACAATTCCTTACACTTCCCAGTCCAGATTTCAGTCAGTGTCCCATCCCTCCATTGGACGCTTCCTTATTCTTTATCACTCTCTGAGAGTATGGACCAAAATTCTTTATGGGGTTCAGAAGGTGGAAGTTCTGTCTTCTGTAATTGCTTTTCCACTGGACATGGGTGTTGGCAGGTAGATCCATACCCCCCAACCTGTTGCTATCGTTCCCTAGTGAGGCAGGGTTCTGGGGAGGTGAGGTTCTGGGACACACTGGTGAGGTCCTCTGTCCAGGGAAGTCAGGAAGCAGATCCTAGTAGCATCTGCAACTTGGTGCCTGAAAGGGGATAAGATATAAAGCAGCCGCATGTCCACCCTCCCCCTCACCACAGGGTTTTTACTTTGGTGCCCTACTTTCAATTTAGTCAGATCCTGCTTTTAGTTTCCCTTTCTGTTCTTCTGTCTCAACTTCTGTTGATGAGTGGGATCATCCCATACTCATCTTTATCTTTCTGACTTAGCTCACTTAACATAATTCCTTCTAGCTCTGACCAAGATGTGTCAGAGAAGTTGAGTTCATTGTTCTTAGTAGCTGCGTAGTATTCAATTGTGTATATAGACCACAGCTTTCTCAGCCACTCATCTGTTGTTGGGCACCTGGGTTGCTTCCAGGTTTTAGCTATTAGGAATTGTGCCAGTGGGGGATGGTGGGGTGGGTGGGATGGGACACAATCTTTTGGTGATGGGAATGGTGTTTATGTACACACCTATTAGATTGTAGTCATATAAATCACTAATTAATATGAGAGGGGGAAAATTGATTGTATGTCTAACAAAGGGACTTTTCAAAGTTAACCCAACTACCAAATAATGTGATGATAACAGTAACTACCCATTATCTTTTGAACCCTAAGACAGCAGGAACCTCACATTTCCACTATAGAGCCTAAACTTTCCCCAGTCCTGGGACCCTAGAGTAGGGCTCACTTTCCTGTATGCTTCTCCCAATTCTTATCAAATAATATTGCATCTGCTGACTGCAACCTAATCAAAGCGACAAGTGCCACCCCAGCATGCTTTACTTCAGACTATGTCCAGAGACTTCAGGTGTGGAACGACAACCCTTCAGCTTCATCACTGGGGTGAGACCCTTCCTTTCATAGTATTCTCTAATTCCATCCCACGTGGTTCACTTCCTAACAAAGTCCCAAAACCTAGATATAGACCAGGTTCCAGGAGACAGAGCATATGTTCACAGGTATCCATGAACTAGGGCAAATATATACCTGAAAGCAGAAGTACACTAGAGTTTGCAGTGAGTTGCCCCCCAATACTTCATCTCCACTATTCCAGCCTTTGGGTCCATGATTCTTCAACAATTTGTTTAGCTTTGTATGTTAACTCTCTTTTCAGCCACCAGGTTCCAGATGCCATCAGGATGCCGGCCAGGCTTCCCTGGACTGAAGACCCCACCAATGTGTCCTGGAGCTCAGCTTCCCCAGAGATACACCTTACTAGGGAAAGAGAGAGGCAGACTGGGAGTATGGATCCACCAGTCAACGTCCATGTTCAGCAGGGAAGCAATTACAGAAGCCAGACCTCCCACCTTCTGCAACCCACAATGACCCTGGGTCCATGCTCCCGGAGGGATAGAGAATGGGAAAGCTATCAGGGGAGGGGGTGGGATTTGGAGATTGGGTGGCAGGAATTGTGTGGCGTTGTCCCCCCCATCCTATGATTTTGTTAATGTCTCCTTTCTTAAATAAATTAAAAAAAGATGAAAATTCCCCAAAGCATCCTCCTTCTACTTTCCCACATACTCCCTCATTTGCATGATTAATAAAAAAGTTTCATTAAAAACAAAAGATATAAAGCAGGCCAAATCGTTTAACAGGAACCCAAAGGTAGGAATAGAGTAGATGAAATTAGGGGTCTTCGGGTGGGGAGAAGCTAGGAAGTTTATTTTAGCTATGTTCCAAGGGGCCCATGACTTCACTAATTTTTGCCTGAAACTGATATTTAACGTGCAGGTTGGCTAGGAGTATTGTCTGGGAAGATAGTGTCAGAGTTGAGAATAGGACTAGAAATAGCTGGATTGGGACAAAGAGTAGCTGCCAAATATGAGAGTAACTTGACCGTTTACCCCATTGATCTGAGGTAGGGCCCATATATATATATATTTATTTTTTTTTACAAGAGGGAAGTGTAATAGGAAGTAGTCTAAGTAGACACTATTTCATTGTGGACTTTATACTGACTCACTGCAGACTATTGTGTACTTTTGCTTCCAGGTATATATTTTGCCTTAATTTATGGGTACATGTGGACATGTAGGTCCCATGAGATACAGCATATATGTTCTTATTTAGCACAGGAGCCTGTGTAACCTCTGAGTCTCTGTCAGTCTGAGTTCAGTCTATGGTCACAGCTGACAACACTGTAGGCTGCACTCATTTCAGGACCAGTCTTCCTCAGATGGAAGAGTAAGCTGACCCAGCTTCCCTCAGAGAGGTGGGAAATTCCTCCCATTGAGGCTCTACAGTGAGGGCAAGGCTCTGGAGAGGCCCACAAGAGGACTTATGGTGATGTTTGTGATGGAAGCGACCAGTGATGGTGGAGAGAGGGATCTATGAGAGACCTAGGCCTGTTGTATCTATGGGGGAATGCAAGGATTCCTGAGTAGTGCCCCAGATGATGAGGTGGCCTGCTACTGACTGCAAAGGCCATCATTAAGTGAGCCGGTCTCTTGCCCTTATCCAGTTTGTGTAGTCCTTTCTTTATCTGATGAGCTTAGACTTTTCTCCTAGTTGTTAAACCACTGAGTGTCATTTGTTGTATATGTTCTTAACTTTCACTCTGGATGGAATTTTGGGGGGAAAAAAGGGTCTTAATTTTTAAAAAGATTGAATGATATATCTATTTTATGGGAGAAAATGAAAGGGAAACCATGCTCATGGATCTAGTTGAAACTAACTAGGTGGAAATAGTCACCCATTGTTGTATGCTTTACATTGGTTTGTTCTAGCTCTCCCCCATCAAGAGAATTGGATCAGTCCTGTTAGTTTCATGGGCCTGCTTGGCCCCGCCCCTAGGAACCCTGACAGAGTTCCAGAGTGGCAGAGTTAGAGAGAGTGCTTGTGCCGCTGCGGGGGGGGGGAAGAGGCAGCAGAGTTCTGTTTGGTGATTAGTTTGTCTTAGTTTATGAATCGTTGTTCCTGAATAAAGAAATACAGCTTCCCTGCCCAGCCGTACATCTCTGGTCGTCTCTGTTACCCGCCCATGAAGCTAACCCGGCCATCTGGAGCCGCTGAATTTTAACAACAACCCATATACTTTATAATAAAGTGGATTCTTTAATAACATAATACCAAATTATATAAGGTAATCTACTCATATATTGACACATTCATTAAACAAGCATATATATATTTGGGGCCAGGCAGTGGTGCATCTGGTTAAGCACTCACATTACAGTGCACAAGGACCCATGTTCAAGCCCCCAGTTCTCACTTGTGGGGGGAAGCTTCTTGACAAGTGGTGAAGCAGGACTACGTATGTCTCTCTGTCTTTTTCCCTATCTCCCCTCTCCCCTAATTTTCTCTCTGTCTCTATCCAATAATAAATTAAAAATTTTAAAAAATAACAAAGTGTGAAAAAGACGTATCTTCTTTGCAGGAGAATAGCTTTATATCTTTGATATCAGTAGCTTTCTATTATCAATAACTCTCATCAGTAACTTTATACTAACAGTAACTTTATACTATCTCTTTATTTTTCTAATACTCATTTGACCATTTTAAAACATGCATGAGATAAAAATATTGAGAGAGAAAAAATTGACAGGAATCAAATCCCGAATCAACAGACATATTGTAACAGATGCAACTTTTATGTAGTCATTGTACTTGCGGATATAGATGCAGAGATAGTGTAAGCAGTTAAACTCTAAACAGTGATCAGACAGAAATTTGACAATAGAAAAACAAAATTATTATAAGTAAGAGCTCAGTATGTACATTAAGAGTAAACTGACTCACTTAGATACAGATTTAATAAGCTAGAAAGATAGGACATAACCAGAGTGGAAAACAGAGAAGCAAGTGCATCAAAAGAGTGAAGAAAATAATAAATAAACTAAAAGAAATCTAAAAATCATCATAAAAGACACACGAGGGGATGCCAGAAATGCCTTTGTGAGTGCATTGAGATCTTAGAAGGAGAGTAGAGTGTTGCTATTATGAAAATGATAACTGATCAAGAATTTTCCAAAATTGATGACAGACATCAAATTGCAGCTTTGTAGTATTACAAAATACAAGTATAATTAAAAACAAAACAACAAGAAAGAAACAAAGCAAATAGACTAAGATATAACATTTTAACTGTTTAAATCACATAAAATTAAAATGATTCCAGGTATTTAAATAAAGATCAATGAGAAACATTTAAGAGCATCTAGAGTGCAGGAAAAACGCTAATTTCAATAATAAATAAATAAATACTCTCGTGTGTGTGTGTGTGTGTGTGTGTGTGTGTTTAAACCGGAACATTTCTCAGCTCTCAGGCATGAAAGTCTTTGTGTAAACCTATGTGTCATTTTCCAGGCCTTCCTTTTAGTATTTGTTTATTTACTCTTTTAAAATTTTTACCATTGTTTTTTAATTTTTTTATCAGAACGTTGCACTGTTCTAGCTTATGGTGGTACCAGGAGTTAAAACTGGGATGTTTGAGCCTAGGTCATGAAAATCTTTTGCATAGCCATGAAGCTATCTCCCTCGCCAATTCCCTTTCTGTTTTTTTTTTTTTTAACTTTTGACACAGTACCAACCGCTTTATTGCACAAAACACAGTAAAGTTAACATTTTAGGTAATAGAATTGAGCTATGTCAACTAACAGTAAGACAAGTATTTAAAAAATATTTTTATTTTATTTTATTTATTTATTCCCTTTTGTTGCCCTTGTTGTTTTTATTGTTGTAGTTATTATTGATGT
This sequence comes from Erinaceus europaeus, assembly GCF_950295315.1. NCBI lineage: Eukaryota > Metazoa > Chordata > Mammalia > Eulipotyphla > Erinaceidae > Erinaceus > Erinaceus europaeus. The sequence goes on along the minus strand of NW_026648098.1, from coordinate 17,914 downwards.
TGTCGTTGTTGGATAGGACTGAGAGAAATGGAGAGAGGAGGGGAAGACAGAGAGGGGGAGAGAAAGACAGACACCTGCAGACCTGCTTCACCGCCTGTGAAGTGACTCCCCTGCAGGTGGGGAGCCGGGGTTCGAACCAGGATCCTTATGCTGGTCCTTGTGCTTTGCGCCACCTGCGCTTAACCTGCTGCGCTACAGCCTGACTCCCGAGACAAGTATTTTAAAGTAAAGCTGCCTACAAATTATTTAGTAAAATATATTACTATCTTGTTTAAGATTTATTTACTACTTTCTGGCAGTATAAGCTTTATTTAAAGGAGTGAGAAACCCAGGTTGAGAGATTAATAGCCTTCTTTGGTGACTAAAACCATATGAATAGCCAGCTCAAAATCCAGGTCCTGGTTATGCAGTTTCAAAGTCATGAACTCCATTTTCATTTATCTCCCTTTAGAAAGTTTGCTGCACAGTTAAGGTCAATATGCATTTACAAACAAAGAAGCTACAGTCCCCAAACAGAGTCATCCTGTGCTGGCCTGCACCAAGACTAAATCGAACCTAATAGAAATTTCAATCTCCTAACAGTGGAAAGTTAAGTTAATCACTCTGAAGTTTCACAGTCAGCATTAGTGAGGTTAAAGAAGGGTGCTGTCTTTGTTGATCTCACAGCAGCCTATGACACGGTCTGGCACCGTGGTTTCCTAGTCAAGATCTCAAGATGCCTGCCTCCATGGGTGGCCAACACTATATCGCTTCTTCTCCAAAATAGAAGATTCTGGGTGCATCTGGGTGACAAGTCTAGCAGATGGAGATTTGTCTCAAGTGGCCTCCCCCAGGGCTCTGTCCTGGCTCCTACGTTATTTAATATTTACATCAATGACCTCCCAGAAACTTCTTCAAGGAAGTTCATCTACGCCGATGACATCTGCTGTGCAACTCAGGCATCCAAGTTTGACATCCTCGAGGAAACACTCACGAAAGACATGTCTCTGATATCTGATTGCTGTAAAAAATGGTGACTAATCCCTAGCACTGCAAAAACGATATCATCTGTTTTCCATCTACACCATGCCTCGGCCTCGCGTGAGCTTAATGTGCAGCTTGGCGATACGAGAATCCGGCATGAAGCCCAGCCAGTCTATCTTGGTGTTACTCTCGATCGCACTCTGTCATTTCACGAACATCTCATAAAAACTGCAGCAAAGGTGGGCGCGAGGAATCACATCATTGCAAGACTGGCCAGCTCCTCATGGGGCGCGAGCGCTTCCACACTACGATCATCCTCTCTGGCATTATGCTATTCCACTGCAGAATACTGTGCCCCAGTATGGTTCCGTAGCCCCCATGTCCACTTGGTCGATTCCAAATTATATTCCTCCATGAGGATCATTTCTGGAACCCTCCGTTCCACCCCAGTTCCATGGCTGCCAGTTCTTAGCAACATCGCCCTGCCAGATATTCGTCGGGATGCGGCATCATCTAAGTTCATTTCCCACGTCTACGCTCGACCGGACCTGCCAATATACACGGATATCTTCGCCCACCCTGTCCAACGCTTGACGTCTCGTCACCCAATCTGGTCCCCTACGCCTACACTGAACTTCTGTGTTCCAGACTCTTGGAAACAGAGTTGGCAGTCAGCTGAGGTCAAGAACAAACACCTCATCACAGACCCCTGCAAGCGTCAACCCGGCTTTGACCTAGCACGTTATGATTGGGCCCTCCTCAATCGCTATCGAACAGGCCATGGCCGGTGCGCCGCTATGTTCCATCGCTGGGGAGCCAGAGACGACCCGAACTGCCCCTGCGGCTCCAGACAGACTATGACCCACATAGTCAACGACTGCCACCTCTCCAGATTCAAAGGAGGTCTCGAAACTTTACATCAGGCTCAACCTGACGCTGTTGACTGGCTGCGGAAGAAGGGCAAACGCTAGAAGAAGAAGTGAGGTTATCTATACCTCCTATTTCGATTTCTGGGTTATTTTATTTTATTTTATTGAGGGGGTTCATGTTTTACAGTGCAGTCATTGACATATGCTCACAATTTCATTATGTACCAGGCCCCTGAAGTTTTCTTTCTCTCCTTCCACCCTCTCCCTCCCCAGAGTCCTTTGCTTTGGTGCAAAACACCATGTTCAGTCCATGTTACACTTTATGTTCTCTCTCCCTGTTCCCTACTTAAGTCCCGTTAAGGAGTCAGGTGGTTTGATATTCTGCCTTCTCTTTTAGGTTTAACTCATCTAACATGATGTTCTCAAGACAATGCAAAGGAGACAACTTCGTCATTTTTAACAGTTGAGTAGTATTCCACCGTTTGCATATATAGCGCTGTTTTTTAGCCAGTCATCTAATGTTGGACTTCTGGGTTGCTTCCAGGTTATGGTGATTACACACTGTGCTGCTATGAACATAGGTAGACACAGATAATCTTCTGATAGGTGTTTCTGTTCCCTATGAGTAACTCCCCAGGAGAGGAATTTGGGTGGTAAGGGTAGGTTCATTTCTAGTGTCTCTCGGTAAGCCTCCAAATTGCTTTCCGTAATGGTTGGAAAGGGACACTCTCCCTTTAAGATCTGAAAAATACACTTGCCTGCTGAACAGAAATGATGGAAACCAAAAGTTGACTGTTTACAAGGTGCTGATAAACATTTATTGCTGCCTTGGAATTTTATAGTAAGCAAATTACTTGTCAAAGATGATGTGAAATTTGCTGCTAGTGAAATAAAAGTAGTTTTAATTAAAAAAATAAAGGCTTTTCAGAAAAAAATATTATCGGTAGACAGACATGAAAAATTGAAAAATGCAAAACTTGAAGAGTTCTTTACACAGAGGAAAATTATTTCAAATGGAAGAAATTTAAAAAAAGGAAAATAAAGTGAAGAAATATTTGCATAAATCTAAATGGTAATTAACTATAAATGAATTATAACAGTAATGTCATGTAGGACTCTAAGTATTCAGAACTGAAACAGGGATGAGTTGGTGGCATACATGGTTGAGCACACAAGTTACCATGCACAAGGATCTGCGTTCAAATCCCCACTCCCCACCTGCAGAGGGGACACTTTACAAGTGGTGAAATAAGGCTGTAGGTGTCGCCCTGTCTCTCTCTCCCTCACTCTCCCGCTTCCCTCTCAATTTTTCTCCACCATAACTATTAAAAATAGGAAATAATAATTAAAACATGCATCAATTACAGTGTTTAAAATGGAAAAGGGAATTGTATTCTAATAATCTTGCACTGCACTGAAGTTGGTAAAAGTAGTTATTGAATCGAATCCTAATAAGTCAAATACAAATGTTGCAATTTCTAGGTTAGCTATCTAAAGAGCGAGTACAGGGGGTCGGGTGGTAGTGCAGTGGGTTAAGTGTAAGTGGCACAAAGCTCAAGGACCTGAGTAAGGATCCCGGTTCCAGCTCCAGGCTCCCCACCTGCAGGGGGATCGCTTCACAGGTGGTGAAGCTGGTCTGCAGGTGTCTTTCTCTCCCCCTCTCTCTTTCCCTCCTCTCTCCATTTCTCTCTGTCCTATCCAACAATGATGACATCATCAACAACAACACTAATAACTACAACAACAAGGGCAACAAAAGGGAAAATAAAGAAATTAATTTAAAAAAAGTGTGAGTACAACTAGTAAGCTGGTGAGGGCTGGAATATAATCATTTATAAACTACTTGATTGAAACAAAATAATACAACAAGGCATGAGAAATATAAGGATTGGTAGGTCAAAACCCAAATACATCTGTAATTCTATAAAATGTAAACAGACTAACGCATTAATTTAAGTATCAAGACTGTCTTCCTATAAAAATAGAAAAATCAGTCTACATGTTGCTTACATGCAATGTATGAGATATGAATAATGAAAGCAAAAATACATAGAGATCCACCATATCTGCACTGGCAAAAATTAAGTCAGTGAAGCCTTGCAAGATGTATGAAATAAACAGAATTATAAATATAGAGAAACCAATCTACAGGAAAATAAAATATTTCTACATGTACATGAATCTAATAACATAGATTCACTATATTTAAGAACAATTGTCTGCATAACAGCACCAATAACTTAAAATGTCTTAATTCCCTAGCTTTGACTCAGGTAGTTATATCACAAATAAATGTAGTAAGAATTAAAAAAAAATTGACAAAGTTAAATGGCAATTAACACTGACCTTAAAACACAGCAACAATAATACCTAGTTCAAAAGTTCGTATGAAGTATAAAGTTCTGGAGAGAAAAGTAAGTGTATTGATACATTTATACTTTTGTGAGTCAGAAGTTAAAATTCCTGCCATAAAAATATCTAGAACAGACAAAATTGGGCATGAGTTCTATACCATAAGATAGACAAAAGGGTGAGAACATTTCCTTTAGAAGGAAAATAAAATAGTAAAATGATCGAAAATTCTCACCTCTGTGAGGAGAGAAAAAACAGAAAATTAACTTTGACAAGGATGCAGAGAAGTTGGAACTCTTAAGCATTGTTGGTGAGATTGCCAAATGGTTGAACTCTTCTGGAAAACAGTTGATGGTTCCGCCCAAATTAAAAATAGAACTACCATATGATTTCACAATCTCTCTTCTGGTCACATATCCAAAATAATTGGAAACATGGTCTTGAAAAGACTTTTCAGAGCTGGGTAGATATAATAATAGCTATGGAAAGACTTTAATCCCCTGAGGTGCCAAAGTCCCAGGTTCAGTTCATAGCACCACCATAAGCCAGAGTTGAGCAGTGCTTTAGTTAATAATGATGACGTTACTAGTTACTATTCTTATTATCATATCAAAATTAATATATGATCACATATTCATAACATTATTCTTCAAGAGTCTACATGGCTAAGCTACCCATAGACTTATGGATGGAAAAACAGAAAAAAATATGGTGTCAACATATAATGAAATATACACTAGGAAAAAAAATGGCTAAATTAGAAATAATCTTGAAAACAATGCAAGGAAAAAGGTAATTCCTAAAAAAAAAAAAAATGAAACAAAGTGATCATGAGACGAATAAGGAAAATACAAAATCTCAACAAAACTGATGTGAAATTAGAGATTAGAAAATTAAATAATAACAAGAGAATACTATAAACATGTTTATGCCAATACAACGAAAAAGTCCAGTGAGGTGAGCACACAGGAAAATCTGGTAATGCCACTTGTATGCACATATATGAATAATTAAGATGAATATCAATATAATTAAGTTGAATTTATTTTAAAATGGAAAGTTGGATTACTAGTTTTAGAACTATTACTTATAATTTATAAAACATAGTAGAGAAGAACTGTATAATCATTCCATAAGACAGTGAAAAAATGACAATTCAAATTTTTATTGATAAGGAAAATCTACTAATTAACTAGCGGGATAAAAATGAACATATATAAGAATTAAAAATATACATAAACCCCTATAATAAGCATCATATACAATAGAGAAAAAGCAAAAGTATTTTTTTTTGTGTGTGTAAAACCAGGAACTCATAAATGTGAATTATCCTACCATTCTCCAGGGAGAGAAGAGAAAGAGAGAGAGAGAGAGGACTCGAACCTGAGTCACATGTATGGTGAGTCAAACACCCTAATGGTGTTTTTGTCTTTCTCTTGCCCATCAAAATAATTTTTAAGGTTTATTTATTAATTATTTTTAATTTACAAACGTCCAAATATCATGTCCCAATCTGATATTCAGTGTTGTAATGAGAATCCTAACCAGCTCACAAAGATAAACTCACAGTCAACTCACCGTATTTTAGTGGTGATCAAAGGGCCTCCTTTTATAAGCTTAACATTTAAAATATTAATTGTTATTAATTGTTAATGTCAGGTTCCTCAGGCGAAAATTTTCATTTAATTTTCTAACTCATATCACATAAAAATGAAATCTTAGGGACAAAAATAAATGAAGAATCCTTTCATGTTTCTAGGGTAAGGTTATAATCATGAAAACGTTCATTGTTCAGGAGTCAGTCTATAGCGCAGCGGGTTCAGCACACATGGCATGAAGCGCAAAGATCTGCTTAAGGATCCCGGTTCCAGCCCCCGGCCCCTTCACAGGCGGTGGGGGGGGGTCCCTTCACAGGCAGTGAAGCAGGTCTGCAGGTGTTTGTCTTGCTCCCCCCTCTCTGTCTTCCCCTCCTCTTTCCATTTCTCTCTGTCCTAGCAAAGACGACAACTGCAATAATAAAAAAAAAAGGCAACAAAAGGGAAAATAAAAAAAGAAAATGTTCATTTTTCTTTAAAATTGCTCTGACATTTATGTGTAACATGGATGTTTTTATTTTGTGTTGGAAGACAGATTCATATACCAAGAGGCATAACAAGTTACACAAGAACTGAAGTTTTCTCCATGTACAAACTATTGTATTTACTGTCAAATGTAAAACATTAATCCCCCAATAAACCAATTAAAAAAAAAAGAATTGAAGTTGAAAGTTCTTCAAGATAAGTCATAAAAATCATAGGTGAGTGTGGACCCAGGGTCGTTGTGGGATGCAGAAGGTGGAAGGTCTGGCTTCTGTAATTGCTTCCCCGCTGAACATGGGCATTGACTGGTCGGTCCATACTCCCAGCCTGCCTCTCTTTTTAGCTAGTAGGGTGGGTCTCTGGGGAAGTGGAGCTCCAGGACACATTGGTGGGGTCGTCTGTCCAGGGAAGTCTGGTTGGCATCATGCTAGCATCTGGAACCTGGTGGCAGAAAAGAGAGTTAGCGTACAAAGCCAAACAAATTGTTGAACAATCATGGACCTAAAGGCTAGAATAGGGCAGATGAAGTGTTGGGGGGGGGGTCCTCCATTTTGTAGATAAATAGTAGGCATATTTTAATTATGTTTTAGAGGGCCTGTAACTATACTAGTGAGTGAGAGAATTGTAATAGTAGGTAGGTGAGGAGGGTATCTAAGTCTAAGTAGATACTATTTCATTAGGAACTGTATACTGACTCACTGCAGACTATTGTTTACTTTTGATTTCAGGTATGTATTTTGCCTATTTTGCTATACTCCCAGAGGGATAAAGAATAGGCAAGATATCAGGGGAGAGGATGGGACACGGAGATCTGGTGGTGGGAATTGTGTGGAGTTGTACCCCGCTTATCCTATGGTTTTGTTAATGTTTCCTTTTTTAAGTAAATACATTTAAAAAATCATAGGTGAAATATGATCTATAGATTTGAAGTTAGAATTCTTTTTTTAAAATATTCACTGTAGTATATAGTGTTATAGTCTAATTTGACTCCATTGTTCTTTTTTTTTTTTTGAGGGGTGATGGTGAGGGGAGCTTCACTAGGCAGGGGGATTTCATGAGAATCAAAAAATGTTCGAAACAAATCTCGAATCATCTGTAACAGCTCAATTGTTGCTCTGCAGGACATAATTGTTTCAAAGCATTTGGCAACGTTTATGAATTCTCACTATGATATGCTTCTAAGTATTATGTATCTATATTAACTAATCCTCTACTAGATAAAGAATAATCTTGAAAAATTTCTCAGGGCAGGGAAGAAATCTCAGTGGGTAGAATATAGGATTAGTAAACATGAGCCCCTGAATATGATTCCTGGTACTACATATACCAGAGTTGAGTGACATTCTTATATCTTTATTTCTAGCTTGTGCTCTCTCATAAAATAAATAAAAGTCTGGTGTGATAGCTCAACTGACTAGTGTCCTTGCTTTGTCATGTACATAACCAAGATTTGAACCCAACCCCCAAAGCACTTCTCCCTTTTCCTCTCCCTCTCCTTCTCTCTCTCTGTGTATGTGTATCTGCCTTCTTTCTAAAAAAAAAGAATAGTTGGTTCAGAGCAATGCCATCACTACTTTGACAAAAATTCTTTAGAAATTATAAGAAGGAAACTTGTTTAGACTTTTTTGATCTAATGTAGTACATAGGATTTTGTAAATAAGACATTTAGTCTTGGAAATAAGGCATCTCTCTCTTTCTCCCTTTTAAATTTAAAGTCAATGATATTAGTTTTACCTTATTAATGGTATTGTTCACAATCAATGTTTTTATTCTTTTTTTTTTAATTTAAACACTGACAATAAATAGCCAATGTCCTCTTTCAGAGAACAAAAACCTAATATTTTGTTTTTTAAAAGACTCAGAATTCTCCCATGGGTGGAGTAAGCCATTTTCTTTTCCTTTGGTCCCTTTGTAATTCAGAACCAGAGAAGAAATTTTCCCAGTTGCTCCTGGTGCTTCCATGTCCTGGAGATTGGAGGACTTGGCAGGCTTTTCTGTGGGATAAACTGTGGGGCCTGGCCACTCCTCTTGCCTGTGGCTTTGGAAACTTCCCTAACAGATTTCTGTGGTAGTGCTTAATAAAGAGGGAGTGGAGCCATCAGCCCACTTAATCTCTATCTCAGTCGCAAGGTCAGTGCGCTAACAGATTCTGAAATTTTCATGGGTTCTGGCTCTTTAGCTTAGTATCAAATGTGATGCTGAGACCAGAAAGCAGTGTCTTAAAAGGAGTGCTTTAGTATCTTCTTCACTGTTTGCGTGTACTGCACACTCAGTAAATATCTATAAATAGGAAAACTTGTATCACACTATGTTGGACTTTGGGAGTTTTAGACAACTTAGCATGAATTGTGAGTAGGTCATCATTATTTTCCATTATGTTTCACTATTATTCAGAAAGAAATGTTAATTCCCTGCAATATAATAACAAAGACACATATTTTCCAAATGCGACACTGATATTTTTATGTGTTATGCTTGCTTATTTTTTAAAATAAATAATGTTATTTAAAGATGAATTTATTCTAATCCTGGAGAACTCTCATATCATTTAAATCAATACACCATATTTCCCCAGATATCTGAATTTGATATCTTTTTTTGTAAGGAAAATTTTGTTTACAATTTTATTTACTTATTAGATAGACATAGAGAGAAATTGAGGAGGGAGGGGGAGATGGAGAGGGAAAGACACCTACAGAGAAAGACAGAGAGGGAGAGACACCTACAGACCTACTTCACCACTTGTGAAGCTTTCCCCCTGCAGGTGGGGACTAGGGGCTTGAAACAAGGACCTTGCACACTATAATGTGTGTGTTTAACTAGGTGCACCACTGCCTGACCCCTGAATTTGATATTTCACACTTCATAGAATAAGAAGATAGTAACGGAATTTTTTTTTTTCCTTTCAAATTGCCATCTATTCCTCTAATGGTGCAGAACACACACCGAACTATAGAACATCTCTCACCAGAGCCAGAACTCCTGAGTAGTCAGTCAAGTTTCTTCTGATTTGATGCATATACAGAAGTTTCTGTTTCTTCTTTGTAACCTCATAGCCAGCGTTTAGGAAATTCTGTTGTGCAGCTTCTTCCCTGAAGCAAACACATCAAGCTCAGCCTGCAGTGAGAGTCTTCCTGGAGTTGTGTGGCCTTGATGAAAGAACTTGGCTGACTGGGGTTTTATCTATTCTCTACTCCCAAGACAAGCCCTTGTGCCTCATGGTTGAGCAGCATTCCCACCAGGAGAGCTACCCTTGTTGTAATGAAAACTGTCCTTTCAGTGTTAACTCCAGAGCGCTCTTTGGTTTCATTGAGATCTGTACTAACTCTGTTAAGAAATGGGTGCCATTAACAAGCCTGCTAAGACATTTTAGCATTCAAATGCTAAGTGGCTTTAAGCGACCTAAAAGAAGTTTCCTTTATTCCTTCCTTAAAGAGAAGTTTCCAAAAAGGTTGGAACATTCAGTGACAAAGACTGTAAGGTCCTCTACCCTCTTCGACTTAGACTCTAAAATCAGTATGGACACAGAGCAAGAGAGACTTAATCTTGATAACTCAGTATCCGCTTCCTCCTAACACCAACCTACCAATCCATGCTTCAAATGGGATTACTCGTGTTCTCCACTGCTTGGTGACTGCTGCATTTTTGTTTTCTTTTGATTGGAGTGGATATTTTTTCTTTCTCTTTGCAAACACTCGAGAAAGATGAGGACTTACTTTCTGATTTGGCAACTCCAATGGGGGTGAAAAAAAACAAAACAAAACAGTCCATTGAGATGACTCTTTCAGTCTGTCACTCACAGCTAGCTACACTCCAACAAAATGCTTCCTTTTAAGGTCTCAACCTGCCTTGTCCTGCATACACATATCACGAGGTTCCAATAGATTTGTTCAGATCAGAAACTAGGATGGGTAGTCCAGGAGGTGGCACAATGGATAAAGCATTGGATTCTCAACCATGAGGTCCTGAGTTCAATCCCCGGCAGCATATGTACCAGAGTGATGTCTGGTTCTTTCTCCCTCTGCTTTTCTCATAAATAATTAAATTCTTAAAAAAAAAAAAAAAAGAAACTAGGATGGTAACTTTGATATCTCCTTTCCCTTCAATCCCATAGTCCAATCAATCATTAGATAGAATTGATTTTTTTTTTCTGCTTGTGTATACTTTGGTTGATTCCATCCACTTTTTTCCATTCTTGTTACCATGACTCTATTTGAGAATCCCACAAAAATATTTCTGAATCACTGAAGTAGCATGGTGTCTATCATCTTTTCATGTGCTTATTGATATATCTTCCTTAAAGAAATGTCAATAAGATCTTGTTCTCATTTTTCAAATAGGATTTTCTTCTTGTTGAATTATAAGAACTTCTTGTAATTTTAAGCAGAAAACCAATATCCAATTATTTACAAATGTATTCTCCTCTTTTGTGTATGGATTTTACACATGTCATTACATTAAGATGTTTAGTTTTGGAATATGCCTGACTTATATACCTTTTCTCTTTATTTGTCTAGGCTTTTTGTTTTCTATAGAAGAATATTTTGTTAAATTCAGAAGCATAGCATCTAGAGAAGTGGTTAGAGGAAGAACTTAGAACTTGCACAAAAACCCCAAACTGAGGACTTCTGCCTATATTTTCTTCTACAATTTTTCAAGTATTAGCTCTGACATTCAGGTCTTGATCTGTTTAAGTTAATATTTTTAGAGTCATGATTCAAAGGCTCATCTTTATTCTTTTGCAAATGGACCTAGTTGTCCCAGAACCATTTGTTGAAAAGACAATTTGCTCTCTGTTGACTTAGCTTTTATCTCAGTGTTTTTAACTGTGGGATTTTATTTGATTTTTAAATGTAATTCATATGTTTGTATTGACATCTTACTTTTGTTGTCACATAATCATTTTCTCTTCTTTAAATTTTCTTTCTACTTGATCATCTCTGGGGTTTCACTTAGACACTTTTTTTTTTTCTCTCACATAGAGACCCAGAGAAGGAAATAAACCACAGCACTAAGACTTTCTCCAGTGGGATGGAATCGGGTTCAAACCTGGATCGTGTCTGACAAAACAGCACAATATCCAAATGAGTTATTTGGCTGTTTTCTTCTACTACTTCTTTCATGCTTTCCACTGGCTCTATGAATGTATGTATAATGAAAATATTAAAGTATTTTCCTGTTAGTTCTGACACCTTGCTCTCATGACTAGTTTGTGATGCCTCTATTTTCCATCACGGTATAGTGGGTCATATGATGCTGATTCTGAAGGCAACTTTTTAAAAATTTCTAAAAAATATTTATTTATTTTCCCTTTTGTTGTCCTTGTTTTTTATTGTTGTTGTAGTTAATATTGTTGTTATTGATGTCATTGTTGGATAGGACAGAGAGAACTGGAGAGAGGAGGGGATGACAGAGAGGGAGAGAGAAAGACAGACACCTGCAGACCTGCTTTACTGCCTGTGAAGCTACCTCCCTGCAGGTGGGGAGCCAGTGGCTCCAACCAGGATTCTTATGCTGGTCCTTGTGTTTCGCGTATCACGTGTGCTTAACCCACTGCCCTATGGCCCGGCTCACTAGTGGCAACTTTTTACATGTTCTTTTGCTTATTTTGCTTCATAGGACAGGGACAATGACAAGTTTCTTTTTTTTGAGGGGGGGGGGCAGTCAGTGGTGCACCTGATTAAGTACACACATTACAGTGCACAAGGACCCAGATCCAAGCCCCTGGCTCCCACCTTCAGGAGGAAAGCTTCACACATGGTGAAGCAGAACTTCAGGCGTGTCTCTGTCTCTTTCCCTCTCTACCTCCTCCTTCCCTGTCAATTCCTCTCAGTCTTTATGCAATAATAGATAAAAATGATGTTCACCTAGGACTTGTTCTCAGCAACAGATAACCAGAGTTAAGGGAGTACATACTAAAAACCTGTTCCTTGTAGGAGAAAAGCCTAAGACTGGGAGTTAGAGGAAGCAGTCTTGTGTAAGTACCTCCTGCCTCTGGTGGAATCTACCTCACTGATGTGGAAGGAGGAGACAAAGGAAAGGAACAAGCTTGTTTCAACCACACCACACTGTTCCCTTTTTATCATATTTGTATAGATTTCCTTGAACAAATTGTTCTTTTCTTTTCTTCTTCTTCTTTTTTTCTTTCCTTGAGACTATTTCCAAAGGCTAGAGATGATTTGTTTTTATGTAATTTTCACTAGTTTCACTGGGAAGTGGGCCAATCGAGCTCGTTACACTGTCTTGCCAGAAGTCCATCTCTTCTCATAATTTTTAATGTATTTTAAAAGCATCTTCTGCTTAGACTTCTCTTCCCACTACCACCTCATTTTCTTCATATTAAAGTCTCTGCTCCAGCCAAAGAAAATTGCTTTTCATTTCTTTTTTTTTTTTAATTTTTATTTTTTATTAAAGAAAGGATTAATTAACAAAACCATAGGGTAGGAGGGGTACAACTCCACACAATTCCCACCGCCCAATCTCCATATCCCACCCCCTCCCCCGATAGCTTTCCCATTCTCTATCCCTCTGGGAGCATGGACCCAGGGTCATTGAGGGTTGCAGAAGGTAGAAGGTCTGGCTTCTGTAATTGCTTCCTCGCTGAACATGGGCGTTGACTGGTCGGTCCGTACTCCCAGTCTGCCTCTCTCTTTCCCTAGTAGGATGGGTCTCTGGGGAAGCTGAGCTCCAGGACACATTGGTGGTGTCTTCAATCCAGGGAAGTCTGGCCGGCATCCTGATGACACCTGGAACCTGGTGACTGAAAAGAGAGTTAACATACAAAGCCAAACAAATTGTTGAGCAATCATGGACCCAAAGTTTGGAAAAGTGGAGAGGAAGTATTAGGGAGGTACTCACTGCTTTTCATTTCTTGAACTAGCCATACTCTCTCTCATCCCACAAAGTGCTCATGTTGCCCTTTTAGTTTGAGATGTGTCTTCCCTTTCTCCCTGTGATCAACTCCCATGGGAACATTCAGCCAAGTCTCAAACACTCTGTTGTCTCTATATCCCCAAAACACCCAGATCTTTCTGTCTAAATCATTTGTTACATGATCACTGGCTTTTTTGCATATCAATTTACCCCCATAGATAATAATCATATGAAAACAGCATATCAATTAGGGATTAAAGTTGGTGGCACAGAACAGAAAACTGAATGCTGGAAAGATAGTCCAGCTGGACAGTGCTTTGGTACCAAGAGAGTGTACCTGCTTTGTCATGCGCAAGATCACGTTCAATCCGGACTCCATCACACTGAAGGAAGCTTCATTGCTGTGGGATCTATCTGTTTCTCTCTTTCTATCTGAAAAAGTCCTTCAGAGTGATGAATTTTTAGTATTTTTTTTAAAAAACTTTTTATTATATTTTATTTACTTATTAGTGGATAGAGACAGAGAGAAATTGAGAGGGAAGGAAGAGATAGGCAGGAGACAGAGAGATACTGCGGCCCTGCTTCACCACATGTGAAGCTTTCCCCTTGCAGGTGGGGACCAGGGGCTTGAACCTGGGTCCTTACACACTGTTAATGTGTGTGCCGAACCAGGTGCAACACCGCATGGCCCCTCTTTATTTCCTTTTCCTACTGAGTATATGATCGGCATTCCAGCTGTAGCTATCATGTGGACATTCTAGGCAAGAGAAACAAAAGGAAGACACACTAATCATTTGTTGACACCCCAATCAGAAACCAGTATGTCTGTTCACTGTCCTGAATAAATGATAGAACTAACTCTTCTCTATGCAAGGAAGCTAAAAAATGTTAAGTTTATGCATTAGATCTGGATAGAACTATAGTTCTATTGGTAAAGAGGAGTAGTTAATAGATTAAGTCAAAATGCTTTCTGAAATAATCAGATATATATATATATATGTATATATATGTACGTATATATATATTTATACATATATATGTACAAAATAAATACAAAAATAAATAAAATTTAAATTTGGTAACTACTTCCAGAAATGACACGTTAGTACTCTATCATCTTCCAGACTTTCCTTATTTAACGAATTGTCATCTTTGAGGGTTATATTTTCTGTATTTGTTTTATCTCTTGATGTCTTTGAAATCCAAATTTCCTATCTAATTCAGTCAGTATAGTGCTAGGAATTGTATCATCTCTGATAATTCAGCACAGCTAATCTTCTTGTTACCTATGTAACTGAAAGACATTCAGTTGTCACTTACAAATGAGCTCTATTCCTCTAACATGAGAATCAGATGAGGAAGTCATTTGATAACCTTGACAGAAGTCCAGAAATGGGAAGTGAGTTGGGAGAAGGGTAATGTTGGGACTTCATTCCTGGCCCTCATTCCTATAAAAGATATGTGAAAGGTAGATCTTTAAATTTGTAGTCTTGTCTTCAAAACCATGTTAGCAAGTGGAACAAACACAAGTATATTACTCTGGAATATGGTTGAGGTAGTCTAGAGACCAAACGTTTTATTTGGCTTGGAGGGAATACTGCAGTTACCCTCTCTCAACATATTTATTCAATTAGAATAGATTTGATTTTTTAGCTTCCCTGTTGCTGGTGAGGCCATATGTAGCCAATGTCATTATGAAAAACTGTTATATGGCCTTGAGACTCACATGATTGTTTTGTTTGTTTGTTTTGTTCTGTTTTTGCCACTAGTATTATTACTAAGAGTGGGTACCTAGAGAAAGACTCCACTGCTCCCAGTGGCCTTTCATTTTTAATTTTTTTTCTCCACTTTTTCTTTCATAGAAGATATAGGACTGAGACACAGAGAGAGAAGGACAGAGAAAAGGAGAGATACCCGCAGCATTGCTTCATGGCTGCTGAAACCTCTTGCTGTAGACGGGGACCAGAACTTGAACCCAGGTCTTTGAATATGGTAAACATATACTCTCTACCCAGGGAATCACCCTCTGGCACCAGGACCATTTTTTCATGACGAGATACCAGTTATATGATTATTGCTGCCAGGAGTCAGGTGTTCAGCTAGGACAAAAGATCATATTAAAAGTAACACTCAAGTCTTTCCACTTTTTGCATTAGTACAGACAAGAGGCCAATGCAAAGGCACAATCTTCCAAAGTCCCTGCTTTCCCGGAGATCAACACTAGGTGAGGACAAGAAAGCATGTACTACAGAAGCGGGGAATTCTCTCACGGACCTTAAGTCCTGAACAGATGACTCCTACCTTTTGAATAAGTCCAGGGAAAAGCAGAAAGATTAGGAGTGAAATGTACTGAGTTTTTGGAGGGGTTAGGGGAAGTGACTCAGTCCTAGCAGATGACTGATAATGGGTGGTGGGAAGCGCCTCCCAGAGGCTGCTGTTTGCAAATGAGCTGTGAAACATATAACTTTGAACTGGTACAAAGAAAGGGCGGAGTCCTTGATGCAGCTCCTTCCAGGGAACTACAGTTCCCTGCTTTCATGCTAAATCTTGTGCAAGAGAGGCAGTTTTTTCCCATTATACCAGTAGAAAAAACCTACAATTACCTATTCTTGATGAGAATGGAGCTGGGCTCCTTCTCCTTGATTTTAATTAATCCTTCTTTCCTTCTTTTCTTCCTTCCTTCTCTCTCTCTTTCTTCCTTTCTTTTCTGTTTCTTCTTTCTTTATTTCTTTTTCTCTCTCCCCCTTTCTTCTTCTAATCTACTGTGAGGGATGTAGCTCTGCCTGCCCGCCATCTTAGAGTCTGAGCACGCGGACTATTGATGACAGAGTTCATAGTATTTGCTAAAGATGGAGAAAAGTGAACTGGGAAGATTCTGGCTGGGGCTTTGGAGGAATTTGTGGATGAAGAGTACCAGCCCTGCACTGTATACAGTATATCTCTTTTTCAATGTCACCAAACCCATACAATCCTAAATTGTTTACAGTGCAAATGCTTTTCCTGATCTTTAAAATTAGGCCCATAGTTTGAAAGGCATCACCTCTGAGGGAGTATGTTAATTTTGAGTCAATAATTCAGCAACTAACTCTGGACTTTGTGGCAGGGACTGATATATATTCTGTGTATAGCAAACGCTTTATGGGTCTGGAGATTTGGCATGTTTGCCACTGGGATTCTCCTGATTTAACACGTCCTTTATTTTTTATTTGTTTTTTTTTTTTCCTGCCTGGGTCATGGCTAGAGCTTTGTGTCTGCATGAAGAATCCACTTCTCTTGGTAGTCATTTTTACTCCTTTTTCCTATTATCTTTCTTTTTTTTCCTTCAGAGGTACAGAGAGAAATTGAGAGGGAAGATGGATAAAGAAGGAGAATGAGAAAGAGACACCTGAAGCACGGCTTGTTTCATGCCTTGTAACTTTCCACGCTGCTGGTAGGGACCAGAGGGCATGAAGCCTGGTGCCCAGTGCCTGGTGATGTGTGCTCTCTGCAGGATGGAGAACTGTCCAGTCCCTTTTGTTTCCTTTAGCCTCACAGTTTTATTCCAGTTTTTCATTATTCATTGGTCTTAAAACAAACAAAAAAAGTTCCTTCCCTCCCTGACCCAGTTTGGTTTTACAACTTCTCGAAACTGCTTCTTTCCAGATAACACTGGGATGACAGCATTCTCCTGTCACCTTTTTCAAATTTCTAGAGAAATTCTTTCCAACTGTAACCATCTTCTCATTACTTTAAGCTGGATGGACCATTTCCCTTCTATCATGAGCTCTTTCTTGCGAAGAGACTTCATTCTTCCAGTAGAACCATTCTTTGTGCTGTGTGCCTTTAGATAGGATATGTGGTAACACTGTTTAGGAATCCTTCATCAAATTCCGTTCTGACAGTGTTTATTCTCTTACCATCAGGAGAAGAAAGACTGCTGGCTCCTAGATTATACTCGTAATGTCTGTCCAAAAGAGATAAAAGAGTCAGCATTTCCACTCACCTGTACTGAGAGATGCTGATTGATGCCCATATAACAGTCTGTTACCCAAATGACTCTTACGTATGGAATGTGCAGCAGAAGGACAGCGTTTGGGTGGGTGGGGGTACCAGGGCAATCCAAATAGTCATAATTTCACGTATAATACTTGGCACTTTGCTCCGCCCTGTATTTAATAAATAGGGATCAATTTCCTTGCTAAGGAAAAATTAGCTGTTTTTCTTTTTTTTTTTCTCCTGCCTGTAAAGTATAGGGTTTTAGGCTTGTTCAGATCACAGGTTAGCTGTTCCCTTCTGCCTCTGGATCAAGGCTTTTATTGAAGGACACTTATCATGGAAGAACAGACTCTTTGAAGAAAAAAAATTATTATAAAAAACATCTTTTTAAATAAGTAAGTAAGACTCCTTTTCACTCCATGAAAGGAGTTTTTGTTCTAGCAGTTTTTGAGACATTATTGCTATTTATATCTCAGGAATTTTCCAACTTACGCAATACTTCTTATAAACCTACTAAGAGTGAGATACTGTATTAAATACTAGAGTTATTACAGCTAATCAGAAGTTCAAGGTCCTCCAAGGAGATAGACTAGAAACAAGTAAGTCAATAAAATGTGACAAGCTTTGAAATAAAAAAAAAATGTAACAAGCACTGAAAAACCTGTCTTCAAGGACATGGGTGAAGAGGAGTGATGAGGTCAGGCAAGGCAGATTTACTGAGACTTTATTCAAGCAATTAAAAATAACTCTTCTCAATATAATGCCGATTTGGTTGGTCTTTCTTAGAGTCTGGGGTTCCTTGTA
>NW_026648097.1:0-19042 GCF_950295315.1 Erinaceus europaeus | reverse complement strand
TTATTAAACTCTTATCTGATGTATGGCATGTAAAGATCTTTTCCATTCTGTGAGGGGTCTCTTGGTTTGGGTAGTAGTTTCTTTTGCTGTGAAGAAGCTTTTTAATTTGATGTAGTCCCATAGGTTTATACTTGCCTTGGTCTTCTTTGTAATTGGATTCGTTTCATTGAAAATGTCTTTAAAATTTATGGGGAAAAGAGTTCTGCCAATATTTTCCTCTAAGTATTTGATAGTTTGTGGTCTAACTTCCAAGTCCTTGATCCACTTGGAATTTACTTTTGTATTTGGTGAAATACAGTGATTCAGTTTCATTCTTCTGCATGTTTCAACCCATTGTTTCCAACACCATTTGTTGAAGAGACTCTGCTTTCCCCATGTAATAGTCTGGGCCCCTTTGTCAAAGATTAGATGTCCACATGTGTGGGGCCTCATTTCTGGGCTCTCAATTCTATTCCACTGGTCAGTGTGTCTGTTCATGTTCCAGTACCAAGCGGTTTTGATGACAATGGCCCTATAATACAGTTTGAGATCTGGGAGTGTGATGCCTCCGGTTCTGTTCTTTTTTCTCAAGATTGTTTTGGCAATTCTAGGTCTTTTCTGGTTCCAGATAAACATTTGTAGCACTTTTCTATTCTCCTAAAAAATGTGCTTGGGATCTTGACGGGGGGATAGCATTAAATTTGTAGATGGCTCTGGGTAATATATTCATTTTGATGATGTTAATTCTTCCAACCCATGAACATGGAATATCTTTCCACTTCTTTGTGTCTTTTTCAATTTCTTTGAGTAGTGACTCATAATTTTCAGTATACAAGTCTTTCACTTCTTTGGTTAGGTTTACTCCTAGATATTTTATTGTTTTTGTTGCTATAGAAAAAGGAACTGATTTCTGGATTTCAATTTCTTCTGACTTAGTGTTTGCATAGAGTAATGCCACTGACTTTTGAATGTTAATTTTGTAGCCTGACACCTTACTGTATTGCCTGATGATTTCCAAAAGCTTCTTGCTGGATTCCTTAGGTTTTTCCATGTATACTATCATGTCATCTGCAAATAAGGAGAGTTTGACTTCTTCTCTTCCAATCTGTATGCCTTTAATTCCTTGCTCCTGCCTGATTGCTATGGCAAGAACTTCCAACACTATGTTGAATAGTAATGGTGATAGTGGGCATCCCTATCTAGTACCTGATCTGAGTGGAAATGCTTCCAGTTTTTCACCATTGAGTATGATATTGGCTGTAGGTTTGCTATATATAGACTCCACTATCTTGAGGAATTTTCCATCTATTCCCATTTTTTGTAGTGTTTTGATCATAAAGGGATGTTGTATTTTGTCAAAGGCTTTCTCTGCATCTATTGATATGACCATGTGTTTTTTGGTCTTGCTTTTGTTGATGTGGTGGATCACATTGATTGATTTACATATATTAAACCAACCTTGCATGCCTGGGATAAACCCCACATGGTCATGATGAACAATCTTTTTGATATACTGCTGTATCCGGTTGGCTAGAATTTTGTTCAATATTTTAGCATCTATGTTCATCAGAGATATTGGTCTGTAGTTTTCCTTTTTGGTTGTGTCCCTGTCTGCTTTTGGTATCAGGGTGATGTTGGCTTCATAGAAGCTGGCATGGAGTATTCCCGTGTCTTCAATCTTCTGAAAGACTTTTAAAAGTAGAGGTATTAGTTCTTCTTTGAAGGTTTTGTAGAATTCATTTGTAAAACCATCTGGTCCAGGACTTTTATTTTTGGGGAGATTTTTGATAACTGTTTCAATTTCATTAGCTGTGATGGGCCTGTTCATGTTATCCACTTCCTCTTTACTTAGTTTTGGAAGTTGGTAGGTATCTAGGAAATCATCCATTCCTTCCAGGTTCTCTAGCTTGGTGGCATATAGTTGTTCATAGAAGCCTCGCATGATATGTTGAATTTCTGCAGTGTCTGTTGTGATGTCTCCTCTTTCATTTACTATCCGATTTCTTTGGGTCTTCTCTCTTTTTTGTTTTGTGAGTCTGGCTAAAGGTTTGTCGATTTTGTTTACTCTTTCGAAGAACCAACATTTACTTTCATTGATCTTTTGTATGCTTTTCCTATTCTCAATGTTATTTATTTCTGCCCTAACTTTAGTGATTTCTGTCCTTCTGGTTGCTTTAGGATTCCTTTGTTGTTGTTCTTCTAGGTCTTTAAGATGTGCAATCAGGCTGTTTATTTGTGCTTTTTCTTGTTTCCTAATGTGTGCTTGTATAGCTATGAACTTCCCTCTTAGGACTGCTTTAGCTGTGTCCCAAATATTTTGATGATAGCTTTTGTCTTCATTTTCATTGAAGTCTCAAAACATTTTGATTTCTTCCTCGATTTCCTCTTTGACCCAGAAGTTGTTAAGAAGTGTACTGTAGGGGCTGGGGGCGGGTGTGGTAAAAAAAAAAAAAAAAAAAAGAAGTGTACTGTTGAGCTTCCACATTTTGGCACTGTTACTAATCTTTTGTTGATTGTTAAGTGTTAGTTTAATTCCACTGTGGTCTGAGAAGATGCTTGGGATGATTTCAATGCTCTTGAATTGGCTGATGCTGTCTTTGTGGCCTAACATATGGTCTATCCTTGAGAATGACCCATGTGGATTTGAGTAAAATGTATATTCCAGTTTCTTGGGATGAATGACTCTGAAAATGTCCAATAGTTCTAGTTTTTCTATCTCTTCATTTAGCTCCCTTATGTCTTTACTGATTTTCTTCCTGGATGATCTGTCAAGTTGAGAGAGTGGGGTGTTGAAGTCCCCTACTATGACTGTGTTACTGTTAATATATTGCTGTAGCTCTTTCAGTAGTAGTTTGATGTATTTAGATGGCTTCTCATTAGGTGCATAGATGTTAATAATTGTTAAGTCCTCTTGATTGACTGATCCTCTGAGCATTAAGTAGTGTCCATTCCTGTCTTTTTTAATCTTATCTATTTTAAAGTCTATCATGTCAGATATGAGAATAGCTGTTCCTGCCCTTTTTTGTGGGCCATTGGCTTGTATGATAGTTTTCCATCCTTTCACTTTAAGTCTGTGTTTGTCTTGTTGCGTTAGGTGAGTTTCCTGTAGACAACATATTGTTGGGTTGTGTTTTCTGATCCATCTTCCTACTCTGTGTCTTTTAATAGGTGAATTCAGGCCATTGACATTTATTGATATCAAAGATTGAAGATATTTTAACGCCATTCTTGTAGAGTTTTAGAGTGTTTTGATATATGTCCTATTTGTGGTGGTCTGGTTGTTTATAGGAGACCTTTCAGAACTTCTTTCAGGGCAGGCTTGGTGATGGTTGCTTCCTTCAACTGTTGCTTGTCTGAGAAGGTTTTGATGCTTCTATCTAGTCTGAATGACAGTCTAGCAGGATATAGTATTCTTGGCTGAAAGCCTTTTTCATTGAGCACGCGATAGATATCTTGCCATTCTCTTCTGGCCTGTAGTGTTTGTATGGAGAAGTCTGCTGCTAATCTTATGGATTTTCCTTTGTAGGTGACTCTTTGTTTTTCTCTTGCAGCCTTGAGGATCCTTTCTTTATCCTTATTCCTTTCCATTCTAAGTATGATATGTCTTGGTGTCTTTAGGTCTGGGTTAATTCTGTTTGGGACCCTCTGTGCTTCTTGAATTTTTATGTCTTTGATGTTGTCTAGATTAGAGAAGTTTTCAGCTACTATGGCCTGGAAAATGCTTTCTTCCTCTCCTTCTGTTTCTTCCTCTGGTATGCCAATAATGCATGTATTATTTCTTTAGAAGTCATCCCATAGGACTCTGTTGTTGTTTTCAGCATCTCTTAATCTCTTTTTGAAATCTCTTACTTCTTTTTAGTTGTCTCTGATTCATCCTCAATCTTGCTAATTCTGTCTTCAGCCTCATAGATTCAATTCTCTCTGCCCTCTACTGTTTTCTGGAGTTCATCTATTTTGTTGCCCTGCTCTGATACTGTTTTAGCTTGTTCAGCTAGTTGCATTCTTAGCTCAGTGATTTCAGCTTTCAGCTCTCTAATAACCATGAGATAATTAGTATTTACTTCCATATTCTCATTTGTTGTTCCTGCATTTCTGATTACAATTTTTTCAAATTCTTTACTCACTCCTGTTATTATTTCCTTAGCTAATGTTTGGATGTTGAACTCGTTATTTTGTGCTTCACCCTCTGGAGGACTTTTAGCTGGACTCTTGTCCTGGTTCAATTCTCCAATATTTTTTCTTGTTGTTTTAACCATTTTATATATTATGCTATGAGTTCCCTTTATCAGTACTTTTCAAATTATTGATCACTATTGCCTGGATTGACTTGTGTCTAAGTAAGTTAATTAAAGGGTTCACAGTGGTGGATGTTAACAGTTATTTCAATCCCTGAGATGGAGCTCAGTGGTTTAAAAGCTTCTTTCTTTTTTTTTTCCTTCCCTGTAGGCTATGGGAGCCTGAGGGCTTTTAAACTATCAATAGGCTTCTTAGCTTAATCACTGACTCCTGACCAAGAGATAAAGCAGGGTGTGGCAGAGATAATCCAGTGGTTATGCAAAGAGACTTTCACAGCCCCTCAGTTATGCCACCGAGGTATAGGTATAGGTCTTCTGAGTTTCCTGGTTAGATCTCTGTCTCCTGGTGTCCCTTCCTGTTGCTGCTCCAGATTCTGAGGGTAGTAGCAATGGAGACTCAGAGTTGCACTTGGTGAGTCTCTGGGGAGTCCTCTCCTCCCTTAAGCTGTCCCCTTGTTGGTGGAGCAGACTGGAGGAGGTGTCTCAACTCTCAACTGATAAACTGCTGAACTGTTAGCAGTCACTTAATCTCTCCTTAGGCCCCTCTCTCGTCTCTGTCACCAGCCACACGTGTTTGTACTCACCGGTGATTTACTGGGTTCCTGTGGTCATTCTAGTCCTGTCTTGTTTAGTTCCCGGGTGGTCTCCTAATTTATTTATTCTTTAATGAGAGAGAGGGATGTGAGTGACTAAACTCAGGACCTCTCACTTGAGAGCCCAGCATTTTACCCATTGTGCCTTCTTCCAGGCTGCTACCTTTATCTTATTTATTCTTATTTTTTATTTTTATTTATAAAATGGAAATATTACAAGACTATAGGATAAGAGGGGTACATTTCCACACAGTTCCCACCCCCAGAACTCCATATCCAATTCCCTCCGTTGATTGCTTCCATATTCTTTACCCTCTGGGAGTATGGACCCAGGATCATTAAGGGGTGCAGAAAGTGGAAGGTCTGGCTTCTGTAATTGCTTCCCAGCTGAACATGAGCATTGGCAGGTTGATCCATACTCCCAACCTGTCTTTCTTTCCCTTGTGAGCAAGGGGTCTGGGGAGGTGGGGCTCCAGGACACATTGGTGGGTTTTTATATTTTATTTATTTACTTTTGATAAAGACGGAAATCAAGATGAAAAGGGAGGAGAGAGAGAGAGATACCTGCATCACTGCTTCACCACTTGCAAAGCTTTTACCTGCAAGTGGAGACTGGGGGCTCAAACCCGGTCCTTGTAACATGTTCACTCAACCAGGTGCACCACCACCCAGCTCTTAACTTTTTTTTTAGATAAGACAGAGAGAAATGGAGAGAGAGGAGGGGGGGAGAGAATGATAGACACCTGCAGACCTGCTTCACTGCATGTGAAGCAACTCCCCTGCAGGTGGGGAGCCGGGGGCTCAAACCAGGATCCTTATGCCAGCACTTTGCGCCACGTGCACTTAACCAGCTGCGCTACCGCCCGACTCCCCAACTTTTTTTTAAGATCTATTTCTTAACGAGAGAGAGAGAGGAACCATAGCATCACTCTGGTATATGTGGTGTTGGAGATCAAACCTGGGACTTCATGCTTGTCAATCCAGAGCACTATCTGCTGTGTCACCTCCCAGGCAATGCCTGCTTTACATTTCAACTTCAGCTGCATCTTGGCTACTTTTTATTCTGTGAATTGACTTCATGCTCAGCACTAGGGGACATGAAAAAGAAATGTTCAATATGTGCAGCCTGTGACTTCTGGGCACTTCTGCCTTCGTGTCCCAATTCGGGGCCTTGGGGGCCACCGGAAAGGTCAGCTACTTTCCACAGCATGGGAGTCAATGCCTGACAGTGAAGTTCGCAGGCAGAAAAACTTCATCTGGACCCCAGCTCCATTTTGACCAGGTATTCAAATCTTCCACTGGCATTTGACATTCAGCTCACAGTGACTTTAGAAAAACTTTAAGACAGGTCACCAAAAATACCCATGTTCCTTTCAGGCTCAGCTGGTTCCAGATGTCACTCAGGCTCTGCTCATTCCCCTCCTGTGGGCCCCATTCCTGGGGCAATATAGCCGCCATCAGCTCAGGCTACCTGCCTGAAATACTTGGGCAGAACTTCTTCCCAAGAGTTGCAGAGAAGTTACAGAATCAAGTGACCCCTGGTAGGGTCATTCTAAGCCAATCACAGGACAGAATGTTAATTAGCCCAGTGTCTCTTGCCTCAAGCTCAGGGTAGCTTTACTCCATGCAGTTCATGTGGGTTATGATAAAACCAGAGCTAAGCCTACATAAGGGATGTCCACTGAGGCTGCATCTAGGGTTGTGAGAGCCTTTTACACTAGGTAACGTCTAGGATGTACAGCAGGCCAGAACTTGCACTCTTCAGTAAGCATTTCCGTCTGGTGCTTGGTCAGAGGTGACATTGACTTTGTTCAAACTCTGACCCATTCCACTCGCCAGCCCTGCTTACTTACCCATGTATGGATGAACAGTTTTGTGCTCTAACAATTATAGCTGGGGTCGGGTGGTAGCACAGAGGATTAAGCACACATGGTGCAGGGTGCAGGAACCAGTTTAAGGACCCCGATTTGAGCCCTTGGCTCCCCACCTGCAGGAGGGTTGCTTCACAAGTAGTGAAGCAGGTCTGCAGGTGTCTATCTTTCTCTTACCCTCTCTTTCTTCCCCTCCTTTCTGGATTTCTGTCTGTCCTATTCAACGACAGCAATAACAACAACAATAATATTAATAACAACAAGGGCAACAAAAGAGGAAAAATAGCCTCCAGGAGCAGTGGATTCATAGCGCAGGCACAGAGCCCCAGCGATAACCCTGGAGGCAAAAAAAAAAAAAAAAGAATTATAGCTGCAGTTTATATTTATTTATGTGATAGGACAGAGAGAAATGGGAGGGGAGGAGTCGGGTGGTATTGCAGCGGGTTAAGCGCACATGGCGCCAAGCGCAAGGAGCAGCATAAGCACAAGGAGCGGCCGTTCGAGCCCCCAGCTCCCCGCCTGCAGGGGGGTCGCTTCACAGGTGGTGAAGCAGGTCTTCAGGTGTCTATCTTTCTCTCCCCCTCTCTGTCTTTCCCTCCTCTCTCCATTTCTCTCTGTCCTATCAAACAACAATAATATCAATAACAACAATAATAACCACAACAACGATGATACAACAAGGGCAACTAAAGGGAAAAAAAAATAGTCTCCGGTAGCAGTGGAGCCCCAGCAATAACCCTGGAGGCAAAAAAGGAAGGAAGTAAGGAAGGAAGGAAGGAAGGAAGGAAGGAAGGAAGGAAGGAAGGAAGGAAGGAAGGAAGGAAGGAAGGGTAAGGAGGCACCTGGACGGTGCTGCACCCAGTCAAGAGCACGTAGTAGGAATTGAGAGAGAGATGGGAGAGAGAGAGACATCTGCAGCAGTGTATTATGATTCATGAAGTATCTGCCCTGCAGGTGAGGACTGGAGGTTTGAACCCAGGTCCTTGTGCATAGTAACGTGTGCACTCACATTTTGGCCCCACAGCTTTGGTTTTAGACCTGAGGAAGTTGAGAAAAAGGTTTCTCAAGCTGAGTTGCTCCCTGGACTGAGGGAGAGGTGAGGTCAAGACCCTAACATTCTGCTTCCATCTGCAGGTCTTTAAAATCAAACCTGTGTGGAGGGGTCCTGGAGATAGCTCACCCAGTAGATAGCACACTTTATAATGCACAAGGATCTGTGTTCAAGCCCCAGCCTGTCACATGGAGTACCATGCAAAGTGGAAGCTTCAGGAGCAGTAGAGCAATTCTTTTTTTTTTAAACAAATTTAAAATATATATTTATTTTATTTTATTTTATTTTATTTTATGAGAAAGATAGGAGGAGAGAGAAAGAACCAGACATCACTCTGGCACATGTGCTGCTGGGGATCAAACTCGGGACCTCATGCTTGAGAGTCCAAAGCTTCACCACTGCGCCACCTCCTGGACCACAGTAGAGCAGTTCTGTGTTTTGTTTTGTTTTTGTCTCCAGGGTTGTTGCCAGGGCTCGGTGCCTGCACCACAAATCCACTGCTCCTGGAGACCATTTTTTCCCCTTTCATTGCCCTTGTTGTTTTATCATTTTTGTGGTTATTATTGTTGTTGTTGTTGCTGTCATTGGATAGGACAGAGAGACATGGAGAGAGGAGGGGAAGAGAAAGATAACCTGCAGACCTGCTTCACCGCCTGTGAAGTGACTCCTCTGCAGGTGGGGAGTCGGGGGTTCAAACCGAGATCCTTACACCAGTCTTTACGCTTTGCACCACGTGCACTTAACCTCTGTACTACTGCCCGACTCCCTGTGGAATCTTTCTTTTTCTTTCTTCCTCTCCCTTTCAGTCGCCTGTATCCGGAGGGAGGAAAAAAAAAAAGAAGACAAAAAGTCATAGGACTGAGGAGACAGCATAATGGTTGTGCAAAAAGACTTTCATGCCTGTGACTCGTGTTCCAGGTTCAATCCCCTGCACCACCAAGAGTCACAGCTAAGTGTGCTGGTTAAAATAAAATTTAAAGGGAGTTGGGCGGTAGCACAGCGGGCTAAGCGCAGGTGGTGCAAAGTGCAAGGACCGACGTAAGTATCCTGGTTTGAGCCCCCGGCTCCCCACCGGCAGGGGAGTTGCTTCACAAGTGCTGAAGCAGGTCTGCAGGTGTCTGTCTTTCTCTCCTCCTCTCCGTCTTCCCCTCCTCTCTCCATTTCTCTCTGTCCTATCCAACTACAAGGACATCAATAACAACAATAATAACTATAGCAATAAAACAAGGGCAACAACAGGGAAAATAAATATTTTTTTAAAAGTTAAAAAAAAAATAAAATAAAAATTTTAAAAGTAACAAAAAATAAAGCCTCCATGGTCCGGGAGGTGGCACAGTGGATAAAGCATCAGACTCTCAAGCATGAGGTCCTGAGTTCAATCTCCGGCAGAACATGAATCAGAGTGATGTCTGTCTCTTTGTCTCTCCTCCTATGTTTCTCATTAATAAATAAGGGGAGTCAGGCAGTAGCGCAGCAGGTTAAGTGCACATGGCGCAAAGCTCAAGGACCGGCATAAGGATCCCGGTTCAAGCCCCCAGCTCCCCACCTGCAGGGGAGTCGCTTCATAAGCCGTGAAACAGGTCTGCAGGTGTCTATCTTTCTCTTCCTCTCTCTCTCTTCACCTCCTCTCTCCATTTCTCTCTGTCCTATCCAACAACGACATCAATAACAACAATAATAAAACAACAAGGGCAACAAAAGGGAATAAGTAAATAAATAAATAAAATCTTTTTTTTTTAAGCCTCCATCAGGAATGGTGGAGTCATGCAGGTGTGAAGCCCCAGCAAAACCTTAATAGCTAGTAATAATAATTATTATTATTACTATCAAACCTGCTAGCTCTTCACTCAGTGTGTCAAGTATAAGCCTAAGAATTCCTTGCAAATTCCTTTTCTGTCCTTTAAATCTAGAGGGGTGGGGAAAATAAAGAGGAAGAAAGGGGTGTGGGTAAATAGTATAATGGTTATGCAAAGAGATTCTCATGCCTGAGGCTCCTAATTCCCAGGTTCAATCCCCTACACCACCATAAACCAGAGCTGCTCAGTGCTCTAGGCGAGAGAGAGAGGGGGGGGGGGGAAGGAGAGAGAGAAAGAGAAAGACCTGCAGTCCTGCTTCACCACTTGCAAAGATTTCCCTCTTCAGGTGGGGACTGGGAGCTTGAACCCTGGTCCTTGCACACTGTTAACATGTGTGCTCAGCCTGGTGCATTGCCACCCGGCCCCCTCACCCCTTTTCTCTAAAAGAGGTCATGAAGAATGGACTTTTGCAATGTTCACCTGGTTAAAGATCCCGAGATGAGTGGTCAGTTTCTGTTGTGCACACCTGTGTAGGCTGCAGTATCTGAACTTTGTCCCAGAAAGACACTAGGATCCCTTTTGCAGAGTCCTTTCTTTCAAGTTGGCCTTGGGTCAGATAGTAATCTCCAGGGCCCAGAACCTGGCTGAACTCAGGGAGTCAGAGAGAAATGGTCAGAGACACAGACAGATGGAGAGAAGGCAGCAGCTCCTGTCTGCAGGGTGTGGGGCCCAGTCCTTCAGCTGTCCTGGCCTTCTAGGGTATAACTGGAGGACAAAAGGCTTTTGACCACCCCAGGAAGGGACACTGGTCGTCTTTGTCCCCTTCGGCTACTGACCAAGAGCTGAGCCTGTAGAAGCCCAATGGCCGGGGTCTTGAAGAATGACTGTTTGGGGGGGCTGGACTGGGTGTGGCAACTCTCCAGATTGGCCAGTTCTTGAGGCCAGAGGTGCGATGCACGCTCAGTAGTAGAGTGTGTGCCTTGTAAGAGCCCCTTGGGCTAGATTCCTGGCACCAGAAAAGGAAACAAACAAACAAAAAGCATTTCTACCTACAACTGTCCCATCCACTCATCTCTCTTCTGGGGCAGCCACCTGGGTCTTTCTGGCCCGTTTGTCCTTGCTTCTGTGAAGTGTGGTCACACAGTGCTTCAGCTCAAGCTTCAAGTCCCAACTAGTTCCAGCCTCCTCTCCTCTCCATCAACAAGGAAGCAATAGCTGCCATGGAGGTTTGAAGGGGCTTCACTGCTTAGAGCTCTGCACCCAGGGTATCTGCCACCCTGTCCAAGAAAGATCCACCTAGGATAATTAGGGGAGGGGCCCAGTGATGAAAATGGAGCCTGGAGAAACCCACTGACTTCGTTTCCATCTGCAGGTTAGGAAGAGTCAGAGTTGAAACTGGAACCCACCCAGCCTTTAATTTGCAACTTCTTCCTCCCCACCCCCCACTCTCTCCCCAACAGTCACCAGATGTGAGCTGACTGCCCAGTTCTCTTATCTCTCAAATGCACCAGACTTGGCCTTGTGTGGAGCTGAGCTGGCCAAGGGAAACAGGACTCGTGCTGCCAATCCACACAGGGTACCCGAAGACAGTCCAAGAATAGCTGGTTATTGAGCAGCTGCTGGCCCAAGAGGCTGCCTGGCACTGCCTGGGAGGTCACGAGGGAGCGCCTGAGTGACTGGGACCTCAGCCCCAGGGAACGCAGGGTCCCCAGCACCCCCTTTGTGTGTCTGTACTCAGCCTCAGGCTCACTCAGCTGCTTTCTGTGGAGTAGGGTAGAGGGGGCTGGTCAGGGTACAGGCAGGGAGCTGGTCTGACACACCGGAAAGGCTGGCCTAGGGGTGGGCGGTCCCCTACATACTAGGAGGTGGCATCTCCAGTGCCTTCTGTCCCTGTCCTCCTACCCACCGCCGCCCTCCTTGCTTCTGCCTGGAAATAACTTCCTCACAGCCGCCTGTTACACTGAAATGCCACTGTTAAAACTTCCATGGGTGTGAGCCTTCCAGAAATCTGCAGCTAGGAGGAGTTAAAGCCAGCTACAGAGGCGTGGAGATGGCTCACCTGGTAGAGCACACGCTTCCCCAGGCATGTGAAAGGCCCTGAGTTCAAGTCCCCAGCCACCACATGGGAGCATCATGCACAAAGAGAAACTTCATGAATGGTGAGGCAGTGCTGTGATGCCTTGTGTTCTGTTTCTCTCTGAGATTGAGAGGAGGGAGGTGGGAGAGACCACAGGGAGTGGTAGAATCGCACAGGTGCAAAGTCCTGACAACAAAAATAAATAAAGCCGGCTATACCAGATCCAGGACATAAGCTTCGATCAAAACAGCCAGTCTGTTCCTGCAGGTGGCCATCCCTCCAGACGGACCCCACTTGCCAGGATGTACCTGAACTAGGGAAGGAAGGGACCCAGCCACTTACCAGGACCTTCCAAGTCCTGTAGTCTGCCACTGACTCACCTCCCTGACTATAAGATTATATATATTTCTTTTTTTACCAGACCACTGCTCAGTTCTGGCTAATGGTAATGCAGGGGGATTGAACCTGGGACTTTGGAGCTTCAGGCATGAGAATCTCTTTGCATAACCATTATGCTGTCTTCCCCCACTTTATTTATATTTATTTCCATGAGACAGATCAGAGCACCACTTAGTCTGACATATTCAGGGACCTTGTCCGTGCAAGTCCTGTGCTCTGCTGCTGAGCTGTCTCCTTGGCCGGGGATACATTCCAGATGTCCCAGTGCTCCTGTGTGTCAGTCTAGCCTCTGACTAAATCCCAGTGAAGTCCTGCATTTCCAGATGGGCAGACCTTTCTCCAGGCTAATCTACACCCCATGTGAGGACTCTGGGCTCAGTCCTTGGCAACAAACAAAAACTTAAGAGAGGGACCCTGGTGAAGGTGGGTGCAGTGCTGTGGAGCTTGGGCCCCCTGGAGAATTACCTGCATGGGGTTGGATCTGATGATTTAGCAAACCTCTGGGAGATGCCGTCTGAGTCATTCTGTCAGGATGTCAGCTCCTAGCCACTTTGAAGTGCACGTGGTGGGCACACAGAGCCCTTCTGCCGCTCCTTGCACTTTGTGCCACCTGCGCTTAACCCACTGCGCTACCACCCAATTCCCCCCATTTCTATTTTGTGTTGAATTGGATGCTTTTTTTTTTTCTCTTCCAGTATTGAAAAGATGAAGGGCTGGGAGATAGCTCAACCAGTAGAGCACACACCGTACATACACAGGGACCTAGGTGCAAACCTCTGGCACCACATGGGTGCACTATGCACAGCACTAGGGGAAACTTAAAAGAGCAGTGCTGTGGTCCCAGAGTTGGTACAGTGGATAAAGCATTGGACTCTCAAGCATGAGGTCCTGAGTTCAGTCCCCGGCAGCACATGTACCAGAGTGATGTCTGGTTCTTTCTCCCCTCCTTTCTCATTAATAAATAGCATATCAAAAAAATTAATTAATTTTTTTTAAAAAAGCAGTTCTGTGGTGTCTCTGCTCTGTGGCTTTCACCCTCTGTCTTAAAAAAAAAAAAAAAAAAGTCTACTCAGAATGGTGGAGTTGTGCAAGTACAAAGCCTCAGCAAAAACCCTAGTAGGGAAAAAGAAAAAGAAAGAAATGCTAAATGCAAAAGCTATTGTCCTCAAAGCCAAAAATAAATGGAAAAAAAATTGTTATTGTCTCCAGAACTTCACACCAGCATGATCCCATCTTTCCTGGTGAAAATAATAGTAATAATCCAGACAGCATATACCTGGTTGAGTACACACATTACAGTGTGCAAGGACCCAGGTTCAAGCCCCTGATTCCCACCTGCAGGGGAAAAGCTTCACAAGTGGTGGAAGCAGGGCTGCAGAGGTGTGTCTTAGTCTCTCTCCCTCTCTCTCTCCCCCCCTCAATTTCTGTCTCTGTTCAGTATTAAGTAAAAATATTTAAAACAGGGAGTCGAGCAGTAGCGCAGAGGGTTAAACAAACGTGGCGCAATGCAAGGACTGGTGTAAGGATCCTGGTTCAAGTCCCCAGCTCCCCACCTGCAGGGGAGTCGCTTCACAGGCGGTGAAGCAGGTCTACAGGTGTCTTTCTCTCCCCCTCTCTGTCTTTCCCTCCTCTCTCCATTTCTCTCTGTCCTATCCAACGACGACGACAACAACAATAATAACTACAACAATAAAAAAGGGGCAACAAAAGGGAATAAATATTTTTTAAAAGAATGTTTTTAAAAATATTTAAAATAATAGTAATAATAATTAGTAGTGGTAGTTCAGAGAAGCCACAACACTGTTCCACTGTTCATGAAGCTTCGCCTTTCGCATGGTGTTCCCGTGTAGTGGCCGGAAGCTCAAACTGAGGTCTTTTTTTTTTCCTTCTTGCCTCCAGGGTTATTGCTGGGCCTTGGTGCTGGCACTACGAATCCAATCCTCTGGCGACCATTTTTTTCCATTTTCCATTTTTCCATTTTGATAGGGTAGAGAGAAATTGAGAGAGGAGGGAAAGATAGAGAGGGAGAAAGATAGACACTTGCAGATCTGCTTCACCACTTGGAGGTGGGGAGCGGAGGCTCAAACCCGGATCCTTGCACAGGTCCTTGTGCTTTGTACTATGTGCGCTTTAACTGGGTGCACCACCACCCAGCCCCCAAACCCAGGTCTTCAAGTATAATGAAATGTTCACTTTACTGAATATGCTATTTCCTGAGAACATTTTTTCCAAGATTATATATTATTGGGAGGAATGGGAGAGAAAATCACAATGTCATTATAGCACTTACAATGAATGCTGAGGATTGAACCTGGGACCTTAGGCTTGAGAGTCCAATACTTCATCCACTGTAATACTTCCTGGACTGCAAGAAGAAAAATGTTTATTATGATAGAGATACAGAAATGGGAGGAAGACACCTGTAGCCTGCTTCACCACTCATGAAAGCTCCCCCCTGCAGGTGGAGACCCGGGCTTAAACCCAGGTCCTCAAGCATGGTTGTTCATGCACTTTACCAGCCATGGCACTGCCTGGCCCCAAGAAACAAATGTTTAGTGTTTATGTATTTCTTTGAAAGAGAGAGAGGCAGAGCACGGGATGCTGGGGATTGAATTTGGGACCTCACGTTGAGAGTCCAGTGTCTCCATCTCTTAGGCCTTGGGAATTTTTAATGTTTTGTTTTAGTTGTTTATATATTTGATAGAGAAATCTACCAGAAGGGGGAGATAGAAAGTGAGGACAGGGGTGGAGGGTAGATAGCATAATGGTTATGCATAGAGACTCTCAAGCCTGAGGCTCCAAAGTCCCAGGTTCAATCCCCCGAACCACCATAAGCCAGAGCTGAGCAGTGCTCTGGTAAAAAAAGAAAGAAAGAAAAAAGAAAGGGAGGACAGGCTCCTCTCTCAATTTCTGTCTTCTATCGAATAAATTAGAGGGAAAAATGGCTGCCAGGAGCCATGGATTCATAGTGCTGGCACCGAGCCCCAGTGATAAACCTGGAGGCAAATAAATAAATAAATGGTGGGAAAGAGAGAGTCTTACAGCACTGCTTTGTTGCTTATAAAGGTCTCCTTCTACAGGTGGGGACTTGGGGCTTGAACCAGTGTCCTTGAACATGGTAACGTGCACTTTACTAAGTGTGCCAGCACCTGGTCCCTACTCTAGGATCAGTGGTATTGGAACAGAACTTCCCTGGGGAATAGGGCTGCAGTATACAAATGGGGAGGAAGGGCACGGTGCAGCCTGTGACATACACCGGCAGCACACCAAGGGCTGGTCGGTCTGGAGTGTGATTTCTTTTCATGCTTCTCCTGTTTTTATCTTCTCTGTGTTTACCTGTACTCTCTGACCAGGATCTTTACAGCCGTCATGCCTATGGTGGCCGCTGGACTCATACTAGATGACCCCACCCTGCAACCTGTCCGACGCCTTGTCTCCCTCGTAGGCACTGTGTTTTTCTGGTTTCCTTTTGAGCTGCGCCCTGGGCATGGCAACTGCAAGGGGGGCACTGGCTGTCTTTTCTGGTCACTTGCACTGCATGGCCGTGAGTCACCTGTGTGTCCTCATTTGAAGTGGGTGTTAAGTGTGATTTCAGGCGTGACGCAGGAGCTGCACGTGTGAGGCCTCAGGATTCTGGGCTCTGTCACCGATAACTCTCTCTGTCTTTCTGTTTCCATTCTAAAACCACCTTGTCCATGATCCAGTAAAGACGGTCCTTTAAGTGACGGGTCAGTAATCACTCCCACTGTGGCCACCCTGCTTCCCCCCCCCCCCCGAGTGACACTAATGCTGTGTTTTTTGATCTTCAAGCCTTAGCTTTCTAAACCGCTTTGTTTCTGCCAAGCTCTGGTCAGCAAGACACTTGGTCTTGTTTTAACAAAAGGCAGAGGGAGGGCTGATGTCTTGATTTGAGCTTCCCTGCGTCCTGAGCCAGGTGGCAGGGGTGTGTGACTGTGATGAGTTGCTGCTATGTTTCTGGCCAGTTAATTGCCTTGATTCCACCAGGAAAAGAGCTCACTTGCCAGCCAGGGTAAAAAACACTTGCCAAGACACAGACCTGCCTTTGATAAGAGACCTCCGCTGGTAGAGAAATCCACCAGAGAAACTTCGACTTTTTTTTTTTTTTTTTTTTTGAGCAAGGTGATTTTCTTTCTGGTAGGAAGTGATTGAAGCATCCATTAAGCACAGGATTGTAAAAATCTTTCACTGACATATAATTAAATCTGAACTGCACTGACACACAGCACACAAAAAAGAAAAGGTGAAGACAGAAGCAACCAAAAATAGTTTTTTTGAGGATTTGATGTCTCCGTTGACTAAGAGAGGTGACTTCGTTCCTATTTTTGTCCCTGGGAAATATAACGTAGCTATTACTCACATTACCAAGTTAGGAAGCAAAAAGTCAAGAGAAGAAATTTGTGAGAACAGGTGTCCTGTTTGAGGCTGGGAATATCAAAAATCAAGGGCTTAGAAAAGGGCTTGGGGGGAGTCTGGTGGTAGCGCATCGGGGTAAGCGCATGTGACACAAAGCTCAAGGACCGGATTAAGGATCCCAGATCGAGCCCCTGGCTCCCCACCTGCAGGGGAGTCACTTCACAGGCAGTAAAGCAGGTCTGCAGGTGTCTATCTTTTTCTCCCCCTCTCTGTCTTCCCCCCTTTCCATTTCTCTCTATCATATCTAACAATGATGACATCAATAACAACAATAATAACTACAACAACAATAAAAAAGGCAACAAAAGAGTAAATAAATAAAAAAAAAATTAACAAAAAGAAAAGGTCTTGGGGGAAATAACTCCATTGTGCCAACTCAGGCTCACTGGCAGGGGCCCTACTCTGTTAAGGTGGGGGTGAAACAAAGGTGTTGGTTCTGTTTATTGCTGTCTCTGGGAATTCGTTGCTCGGGGCTGACTTTTTCTTCTTCAGATAGAAACAGGCAGAGAGGGAAAGAAACCATAGCACGGAGGTTTCTCCAGTGCAGTGATGGCCAGGCTCAAACCCAGTCTGCACATATAGCAAAGTATGCACTATCCAAGTAGGCTACTTGCCAAGTGCCTTTTATTTATTTATTTTTTTAATTTATTTATGGGGGCCATGTGATAGCATAGCGAGTTAAGCATACATGGCCAAAGCTCAAGCTCAGTTCAGATTTGATTCCCAGCAAGAATCCCGGTTCAAGCCCCCGGCTCCCCACCTGCAGGGGAGTCGCTTCACAAGCGGTGAAGCAGGTCTGCAGGTGTCTCTCTTTCTCTCCCCTTCTCTGTCTTCCCTCCTCTCTCCATTTCTCTCTGTCCTATCCAACAGCAGCAATGGTAGCAATAACAACAATGATAAACAACAAGGGCAACAAGGGAAAAATAGCCTCCAGGAACAGTGGATTCATAGTGCAGGCACCGAGCTCCATTGATAATCCTGGAGACAAAAAAAAAATAAAAATTAGTAGTAGTAAGAGAGAAAGGAAAAGACAAGAACCAGAACTTCACTCTGACACCTGGCAGTACTGGAGATCAAATTCAAAACCTGACAAACTAGCTTTATTCATTGAACCACTGTCCAGGCTGGCTGGCTTTGTTTGTTTATTTACTATTGCCACTAAAGTTATCACTGGAGCTCAGTGTTGGCACTACAAATCCACTGCTCCCGATAGCCTTTTTTTTTTTTTCCTCTTATTCTGTTTGATAGCACAGAGAGGGGAGGATAGACACCTGCATACCTGCTTCACTACTCATCAAGCGGATGTGTGTCCCCCCCCCCCCCGCAGGTAGGGAGTGGTATTATTTTTAATTTCCACCAGGGTTATTGCAGGGGCTCAGTGCCTAATGTTGAATCCACTGTTCCCAGTGGCCATTATTCCTCCCCCACCCCTATTTTATTAGCTAGGACAGGGAAGAAGAGGGGGAGAAAGAGACAGACAGACAGATAGACAGACCTGCAGCACTGCTTCACCTCTTATGAAGCTTCCCCCATGGATGGGGAGCTGGAATTCATACCTGGGTCCTCACACATGACAGTGTGTGCACTCAACCAGCTGCACCACCACTCAGCCCCTATTTATTTTAAAGATTTAGTTATCGTGGTCCAAGAGGTGGTACAGTGGATAAAAGCATTGGACTCTTTAAGCATGAGGTCCCAAGTCTGTCCCCAGCAGCACATGTACCAGAGTGATGTCTAGTTCTCTCTCTCCTCCTATCTTTCTCATTAATGAATAATTTTTTGTTTTTTTTCTTTTTTTAAATTTTATTTATTATTGGATAGAGACATAAATTGAAAGAGGAGAGAGAGACAGTGAGCCACTTGTAGCTCTACTTCACCACTCATGAAGTTTTCCCCCTGCAATTGGGGACCACGGGCTTGAATCAAGGTCCTTGTGCACTGTAGTGTGTGTGTGTGTGTGTGTGTGTGTGTGTGTGTGTGTGTGTGTGTGTGCGCGCGCGCTTAACCAGGTACACCACCACCTGGCCCTTGAGTAAAGTAAAATCTTAAAAAAAAAAAAAAAAAAAGATTTAGTTATCAATGAGGGAGAACCAGAGTACAAACACTGCCAGGGATCAAACTCAGGACCTTAGGCTCGAGAGTCCAACACTTCCCACTGTCCACCTCCTGGGCCTTGAAAAGCTTTTTAAACTTATTTTCTAATGTAGTTTCTAGTGCCAGACAATAAACCTACAACCATACGCGCAGGTGCACCATAGACACCATTGCTCCATCATCGATGGAGCCCCCCTCCACCCCGTGCCAACCATGGTGCCCCCATGCAGTTCCTGGGCTTGAACCCAGAACTCACTCATAGCAAGGCGTGTGCTCTACAGAGTGAGTGATCTTCCTGCTCCCTCCTGTGATTTCTGCTTTTTAGTTTGTAGGCATCAGACAGTTCACTCTGATTGGTCAGTAATCAGCAATTTGTAAAAAGCCTTCTTAATCTCCACCAGTTGTTGTGGCAAGGTAGCTGCTAGACTCAGTGATAACTCCTAAAGGCTTTTT
>NW_026648096.1:0-73962 GCF_950295315.1 Erinaceus europaeus | reverse complement strand
CTCTGTCTTCCCCTCCTCTCTCCATTTCTCTCTGTCCTATCCAACAACGAACGACATCAACATCAACAACAACAATAGTAACTACAACAAGGCTACAACAACAAGGGCAACAAAATCAGCTTGCTCACCCAATTCATTTAAAACAAAATTTTTTTTTTAAATAATTGTGATGATTTTGAGTTGGATTTTTGTGCTTTGTCTTAACCATGGATATTTTTAGTTTGGAACTTTAAAAAGAAACACTTACAATGCAGTTTAAATTTATGTGAGAAAAATAAGCTGAAGAGCTAAGTACTATTTTATCATCTTAAACAGAAGTATGAGTGAGTGATCACAACCACATGCTGCCAGGCCTTTGTCAAGTTGAAAAACCCACCACTTCCTGTTCTCCATAGACACATTGATATTCACTTTGAAGGTACAGAAGGAGCCAAACATATGCCAAATGTTCAAATGCTTCAGTTTCTTTTAATCACCATAATTAAAAGAATGTTAGCTATTTCAATGATAAACAGCTTTTCAAGATCAGTTCAAAAATTGCCCATGATGGGCTTTCTGGTTTCCCGCAGAATTCATCCCCGTCACCCTCATGTGTGGAGAGTTGACTAGCTCATCTCTTGGGAATGATTTATGTCCCAAGAGCTCGTGAATCACATGTCCGCTAGAGGTTCTTCTAAAGTGCATGGTGGTGTTAAACTGGTTGCAACTTCTTTCTGACCTCTGTGCTCATGTCATTAGACTGTAACTTTATCTAGTCAAAGATTTTCCATTCTTCTTGAACAATATCCTAATTTAAATGTTGGATTCTGGATCCCAGAGTATGAATATTCTAGAAGTATCGTTCCTTTCAACTTTTTTTTTTAATTTTTATTTTATTTTCCCTTTTGTTGCCCTTGTTGGTTTTTGTTGTTGTTGTTGTTGTTGTTATTGATGTCGTCGTTGTTCGATAGGACAGAGAGAAATGGAGAGAGGAGGGGAAGACAGAGAGGGGGAGAGAAAACACCTGCAGACCTGCTTCAACCGCTGGTGAAGCAACTCCTTGGGGAGCCGGGGGCTTCAACCGGGATCCTTTCGCGGTCTTTGCACTTTGCACCATGTGCGCTTAACCCACTGCGCTACCGCCTGACTCCCTTCGTTTCAACTTTTTTCACACATAGGTTGAATGCACATAGAAAGTATAAGGAAAAGCCACTCCTCCTCAACAGGTGATCTGCATATACCTGTTGGAAGGCAAGAGACAGGATAGTGCAAACTAGTGACCAAGATCAAGAATGCATAGAAACTAGGTGTGATGTCATATGACTTGAGAAAAATGACAGAGTAGAAAGGACCAAGCACTGAAACATGACAAGTCTTCTGAGTTCAAACTCTAGTTTTGATCCATAGTAACTCTGCCCATGAACAAGTTCCAAATGTTACTTATCTGGGGAATTACTGTGAGAATTAAAAAGAAACTCTGAAATATTTCAGAGCTCATATATGATGATAGCAATAAAAGTGGTATTAAGATCAAATTTTTTCCAGGAATGATGAGTCATCAGGTCTTGAAAGAGCAGGAGTGAACACTTGGTGGATAAAGAAGCAAGCCTAAGGGTGGGGGTAGATCGCATAATGGTTATGCAAAGAGACTCTCATGACTGAGGCTTCAGAGACCCAGGTTCAATCCCTTGCACCACCATAAGACAGAACTGAGCAGTGCTCTGGTAAAAAAAAAAAAAAAAAACAAGCATGGAAAGATAGGCTGTATGTAGCTTATGAAAGACCTTATAGAATTAAGGAATTAAGACCTTACCAGGGGTGGTAGCACATCTGATTAAGTGCACATGTTGCAATGCACAAGGACCCAGGTTCAAGCCCCCGGTCCCTACTTGCAGGGGGAAAGCTTCACAACTGGTGAAACAGTACTGCAGCTGTCTCTCTGACTTTATCCCTTTCTGTCTCCCCCTTCCTCTGAATTTCTGGCTGTCTCTATCCAATAAATAAAGATAGTAAAACATTGCTAACCCCCCCCCAAAAAAAAAGACCTTATCCTATAGGGGTTGATGAGACTTCAGAGTCTCATTAAATAAATGCCATTTGGGGGCCAGGCAGTGGCACACCTGATTAAGCGCACACATTACAGTGCACAAGGGTCCAGGTTCAAGTCCCTGGTCGCCATCTGCAGGGGGAAAGCTTCATGAGTGTTGAAGCAGAGACACCTCTCTATCTCTCCCCACCTGTTTCTATCCAATAATAAATAAATAAGTTTTAAAAAAGAGAGAGAGAAATACCAGCTGTAGCAAGTGTAGTTGGTTAGCCTTTAAGCTTTGGGAATTCAGCTTCCTGCTTTATCTGAACAAGCTGGGCAAACTTGAGCGACTGTTGTCAAGCTTCTAAGCCTCAGTTTTATTATCTATAATTGGTAGTGATGAGAATACTGGCCTTAGAGGATTCTCATGAATAAATAACAAACTTTATTTAATGCTCACAGAGTGCCTGTCCTTGTTCTTCAAACTTGACCTATCTTGAAGGAAATAATGAATTTAAAAATGTAGGGCATTCGACCAGACTTCCCTGGACAGACAACCCCACCAATATGTCCTGGAGCTCTACTTCCCCAGAGCCCTTCCCCACTAGGGAAAGAGAAAGACAGGCTGAGAGTATGGATCCACCTGTCAGTGCCCATGTTCAGCCGGGAAGCAATTACAGAAACCAGACCTTCAGCCTTCTGCATCCCACAATGACCTTGGGTCCATGCTCCCAGAGGGTTAAAGAATAAGAAAGCTATCAGGGGAGGGGATGGGATACAGAGTTCTGGTGGTGGGAATTGTGTGAAGTTGAACCCCTATGGTTATCCTATGGTTTAGTCAATGTCTTCTTTTTATAAATAAAAAATTAAATAAAAAAAGAGAAAAAATAAAATAAAAATGAAAAGCAATACTTGAAACAAATTAAAAATAAAATAAACACATAAGGCATGGCCAACAAAATAGCTCACTTGGATAGTGTGCTGCTTTGTCATGTGCACAGAAACTACATTGAAGGAAGGTTCTGTGTTGTGGTCTCTGTCTCTGTCTCTGCCCCTATTAGAAGAAAAGGGAGGAAGGGCAAGCTTAAGGCAATTACAGTCACTGTTACCGGTGTCAGTGTTTTTCTTTCTTTCTTGTCTCCAGGGTTATTGCTGGGGCTCAGTGCCTGCACTATATATCCACTGCTCCTGGAGGCCATTTTTCCCATTTTGTTGCCCTTGTTGTTGTCACTATTGCTGTTGTTGCTGTTGATGTTGATGTTGTTGTTGTTGGATAGGACGGAGAGAAATCGAGAGAGGAGGGGAGACAGTGAGAGGTAGAGAAAGACAGACACCTGCGGACCTGCCTGTGTCATCACTTGTGAAGTGACCCCCCTGCAGGTGGGGAGCCAGAGGCTCAATCCAGGTTCCTTAAGTCAGTCCTTGCACTTTGCGCCACGTGCGCTTAACCCACTGTACTACCGGCCGACTCACGTCATTGTTTTTCTTGTGTGGTCAAATTTATATCTTAATAAGGTCTTTCTAGTGTTATCACAGAGAATGGTTTGGAGGCCAAGAGAGCAAGTAGTGCAATACTTACTTCATATACATGTCTGATACACTTTGAGTCTCTATCTCAACTAAAAT
This sequence comes from Erinaceus europaeus, assembly GCF_950295315.1. Lineage (NCBI taxonomy): Eukaryota > Metazoa > Chordata > Mammalia > Eulipotyphla > Erinaceidae > Erinaceus > Erinaceus europaeus. The sequence goes on along the minus strand of NW_026648096.1, from coordinate 70,328 downwards.
ATAGACAATGATAACCAATGCAAAGATAACCAATGTCTCCCAGCTAATGTAAGCTCCTCTATGATTGCTTAATGTTTCAATTAAATGAACTCCACATGGATGAGGGTGAGGGGAAGGAAACAGACTTCGAAGGACAAAACAATTTTTTTTCCCAATTAACCATGCTCTTGAAGGACAGAGAACCCAAGGAAAACTGGAACCTCTGTAACACATACCAGACTCTGATCTGGTCAATAGTTTTCTTTTTAACGCTTTTAGCAATAACAAAGGGATCCAGCAGACACTTATCTCTCTTCTCCCAGCCTAGTGGCACAGAGATGCTGGAAAGCAGAAAGGCAGACTGTAAGGACTGGAAAAAGATATTTGATGCTGGACAGATCACAGCCTTTTTATTCCTGGAGCCCTCAGGAAGATAAGTTGTTTACTACTGGTCTTTCTTTTGTAGAGCGCTATTCTTTTAACATTTTACCAAGTCACTGAGTATAGATAGGGATGCTATTCAAAATGCTTTGTCTTTGAGCCTGATCTTGCCTTTGACTGTCCTCCTGTTGTAAAAACAAAAACAAAAACAAACACCTGGCCCCCACCTGCAGGGGGTTAGTTCTTCCCTCTCTATCTCCCCCTCCCTTCTCCCTTTTCTGTCTTTATCCAATAAATAAATAAATAAATAAAACAAAAAGCAAGGGTTTGGGGCCAAATGGTGGTGGACCTTGTTAAGTGCACCCATTACAGTGTTCAAAGACCCAGGTTCAAGCCCCTGGTCCCCACATGTAGGGGGGAAGTTTCACAAGAGCTGAAACAGAGCTACAGGTGCCTCTTTGTCTCTCTGCCTCTTAGTCTCCCCTTCTCCCCTTCTCTACAGTGACTATAACTCCCAACAAGCTGGTAAAATTGTTCAAGTTATATATCTTCTCCTGCACCGTGCCCCTAAGAGATGGGAAATTGGGGGCCGGGTGGTAGCATAACAGGTTAAGCACACATGGCGCAAAGTGCAATAAGGATCCTGGTTTGAGACCCGGGCCCCCCACCTGCTGGAGGGGGCCATTTCACAAGCAGTGAAACAAATCTGCAGGTATCTGTCTTTCTCTCCCCTTCTCTGTCTTCCCCTCCTCTCTCGAGTTTTCTCTGTTCTATCCAACAACAGCAATAATAGCAATAACAAGGTCACAACAAGGGCAACAAAAATGGCAAAAATTCACATCTTAAAGACCTAGAAGAAGAAGAACAAAGGAACCCTAAAGCAACCAGAAGGACAGAAATCACTAAAGTTAGGGCAGAATAAATAACATTGAGAATAAGAAAACCATACAAAAGATCAACGAAAGTAAATGTTGGTTCTTTGAAAGAGTGAACAAAATCAACAAACCTTTAGCCAGACTCACAAAACAAAAAAGGGAGAAGACCCAAATAAATTGGATACTAAATGAAAGAGGAGATATCACAACAGACACCACAGAAATTCAACATATCATGTGAGGCTTCTATGAACAACTATATGCCACCAAGCTAGAGAACCTGGAAGAAATGGACGATTTCCTAGATACCTACCAACTTCCAAAACTAAATAAAGAGGAAGTAGATAACATGAACAGGCCCATCACAGCTAATGAAATTGAAACAGTTATCAAAAATCTCCCCAAAAATAAAAGTCCTGGACCAGATGGTTTTACAAATGAATTCTACAAAATATTCAAAGAAGAACTAATACCTCTACTTTTAAAAGTCTTCCAGAAGATTGAAGACACTGGAATACTCCCTTCCAGCTTCTATGAAGCCAACATCACCCTGATACCAAAAGCAGACAGGGACACAACCAAAAAAGAAAACTACAGACCAGTATCTCTGATGAACATAGATGCGAAAATATTGAACAAAATTCAAGCCAACCGGATACAGCAGTATATCAAAAAGATTGTTCATCATGACCAAGTGGGTTTTACCCCAGGCATGCAAGGTTGGTTTAATATACGTAAATCAATCAATGTGATCCACCACATCAACAAAAGCAAGACCAAAAACCACATGGTCATATCAATAGATGCAGAGAAGGCCTTTGACAAAATACAACATCCCTTTATGATCAAAACACTACAAAAAATGGGAATAGATGGAAAATTCCTGAAGATAGTGGAGTCTATATATAGCAAACTTACAGCCAACATCATACTCAATGGTGAAAAACTGGAAGCATTTCCCCTCAGATCAGGTACTAGACAGGGCTGCCCACTATCACCATTACTATTCAACATAGTGTTGGAAGTTCTTGCCATAGCAATCAGGCAGGAGCAAGGAATTCAAGGGATACAGAATGGAAGAGAAGAAGTCAAACTCTCCTTATTTGCAGATAACATGATAGTATACATGGAAAAACCTAAGGAATCCAGCAAAAAGCTTTTGGAAATCATCAGGCAATATAGTAAGGTGTCAGACTATAAAATTAACATTCAAAAGTCAGTGGCATTACTCTATGCAAACACTAAGTTAGAAGAAATTGAAATCCAGAAATCAGTTCCTTTTACTATAGCAACAAAAACAATAAAATATCTAGGAGTAAACCTAACCAAAGAAGTGAAAGACTTGTATACTGAAAATTATGAGTCACTACTTAAAGAAATTGAAAAGGACACAAAGAAGTGGAAAGATATTCCATGTTCATGGATTGGAAGAATTAACATCATCAAAATGAATATACTACCCAGAGCCATCTACAAATTTAATGCTATCCCCATCAAGATCCCAAGTACATTTTTTAGGAGAATAGAAAAAATGCTACAAATGTTTATCTGGAACCAGAAAAGACCTAGAATTGCCAAAACAATCTTGAGAAAAAAGAACAGAACCGGAGGCATCACACTCCCAGATTTCAAACTGTATTATAGGGCCATTGTCATCAAAACTGCTTGGTATTGGAACATGAATAGACTCACTGACCAGTGGAATAGAATTGAGAGCCCAGAAATGAGGCCCCACACCTATGGACATCTAATCTTTGACATAGGTGCCCAGACTATTAAATAGGGAAAGCAGAGTCTCTTCAACAAATGGTGTTGGAAACAATGAGTTGAAACATGCAGAAGAATGAAACTGAATCACTGTGTTTCACCAAATACAAAAGTAAATTCCAAGTGGATCAAGGACTTGGATGTTAGACCACAGACTATCAGATACTTAGAGGAAAATATTGGCAGAATTCTTTTCTGCATAAATTTTAAAGACATTTTCAATGAAACAAATCCAATTACAAAGAAGACTAAGGCAAGTATAAACCTCTGGGACTATACCAAATTAAAAAGCTTCTTCACAGCAAAAGAAACCACTACCCAAACCAAGAGACCCCTCACAGAATGGGAGAAGATCTTTACATGCCATACATCAGATAAGAGTTTCATAACCAACATATATAAAGAGCTTGCCAAACTCAACAACAAGACAACAAATAACCCCATCCAAAAATAGGGGGAGGATTGGACAGAATATTCACCACAGAAGAGATCCAAAAGGCCGAGAAACACATGAAAAAATGCTCCAAGTCTCTGATTGTCAGAGAAATGCAAATAAAGACAACAATGAGATACCATTTCACTCCTGTGAGAATGTCATACATCAGAAAAGGTAACAGCAACAAATGCTGGAGAGGGTGTGGGGTCAAAGGAACCCTCCTGCACTGCTGGTGGGAATGTCAATTGGTCCAACCTCTGTGGAGAACAGTCTGGAGAACTCTCAGAAGGCTAGAAATGGACCTACCCTATGACCCTGCAATTCCTCTCCTGGGGATATATCCTAAGGAACCCAACACATCCACCCAAAAAGATCTGTGTACACATATGTTCTTGGCAGCACAATTTGTAATAGCCAAAACCTGGAAGCAACCCAGGTGTCCAACAACAGATGAGTGGCTGAGCAAGTTGTGGTATATATACACAATGGAATACTACTCAGCTGTGAAAAATGGTGACTTCACCGTTTTCAGCCGATCTTGGATGGACCTTGAAAAATTCATGTTAAGTGAAATAAGTCAGAAACAGAAGGATGAATATGGGATGATCTCACTCTCAGGCAGAAGCTGAAAAACAAGATCAGAAACGAAAACACAAGTAGAACCTGAAATGGAATTGGCATATCGCACCAAAGTAAAAGACTCTGGGGTGGGTGGATGGGGAGAATACAGGTCCATGAAGGATGATAGACGACATAGTGGGGGTTGTATTGTTAAATGGGAAACTGGGGAGTGTTATGCATGAACAAACTATTATATTTACTGTTGAATGTAAAACATTAATTTCCCAATAAAGAAATAATTTTAAAAAAATTATTTTAAAAAAAGGCAAAAATGGCCTCTAGGAGCAGTGGATTCATAGTGTAGGCACCAAGCCCCAGAGGTAACCCTGGATGCAAAGAGAGAGAGAGAGAGAGAGAGAGAGAGAGAGATGGGAAATCATTTGTGACTTACAAGCTCTTTGACAGATGAACCAGCAGACAATCTGATACCAACCCTGTGTCTCCTCTGACTGATTGCAAAAACACAATCTAAAACTTTTGAAGTTTGTAACCAACAGGTGGTCAATCAAACAACATCCCTTCGAACAGAGTCAGCAAGGACAGGTCATTTCTGATAGGGCAGGAAAGAAAAGACCCTGCCTGAGCAGAGGTAGAAAAGAGTATTTAAACCATGTTAGTGAGATTTATAGAAAATACAATATTCCTTACTTACTAACTCCCAGTTAGGTATTTAAAAAGATAAGATTAAGAGTCTAGAATTCAGTGATAATTGTGTAAACAAAAAAACCAGCCTTAAATTGCCTTGTGTTCGATATGACTATTGACATTCTACCTATCTTATAAGTCATTCTAATTGAATGAGGGTGATGTTACCATCCAAAACTTATGGGGAAAAAAAAAAACACCATAATTCAGAGAGCACTGTAAGCATCGAACCTGGTGGTAGACTCAATGATAGACAGTTTTCAACATTTATGAAAATAAGCATGTTACTGGAGACACATGAAAACATGAGTCATATAAAAATTTCTAATGAAGGTTTTCACACTTTTAGAATGCATACATTCTAAAAATGCCTATGCAAATTTCTGTTTTTCTACAATCATGGTTTGGAGAGCTATCATTGGTTTCTTTCTTTCTTTTTCAGATAATTTAAACATGTATTATAAAAGCAGAAAATTATACCATCATTTAAAAAATTCAGAATTGCCTTCTATTTATTTATTTTCCTTTGTTGCCCTTGTTTTTTTTATTGTTGCTGTAGTTATTATTGTTATGTCATCATTGTTAGATAGGACACAGAGAAATGGAGAGAGGAGGGGAAGACAGAGAGAAGGAGAGAAAAAAAGACATCTGCAGACCTGCTTCACCACTTGCAGGTGGTGAGCCGGGGGCTCAAACCGGGATCCTTATGCTGGTCCTTGCGCTTTGCGCCACATGTGCTTACCCCGCTGCTCTACAGCCCGACTTCCCTGCATTTTCTTTAAAACATGACAAGGTTTATTACTTAACCTGTTGAGGTCTTTGGGATAAGTACAGCAGTCTCAAGCAGGTCCAAAATGGCTGACAAAAAGCCAACAAGAAAACAAACTGACTTGGGGCTTTTATTGTGGTTAGCAGGTGGGCCTAGGGGAGGATTCCACAGCAAGACAGGGAGTGAGATGGGCTGGATCTCCTGCAGGTGGTTAAAAAAAGAAAAGAAAGAAAGAAAGAAAACTTGGGTTTCTTTATCAGCTTGCCCAGGCACGGGGCACAAGAAGAGGCAAGTCTCAGACTTAAAAACTGTTTTCTGTCAAACATCAAAAGAGTTTAACTCTTTATTACATGTATCATCCATATAATCACCAACTGGTTATTTCAATGTTTACCACCCAAATTTTCTCCATTTTTTTATTTCCCCTTTTACTATTGCTCTTACAGTTTTAAGAATTTTAACTTTGTCCAAATCTGATAGATTTTTTTTGAAGTATAATTATGATCTACACCAGAGGCTAATGATATAGCACTCACTTACTTTCAGGTATGCAGTGTGATTCTATTTGTATATCTTGGGGAATAGTTGCCATGCTAAGTCTAGTTCACATCCATCCCCATGCCAAGTTACAAATGTATTTTCTTTCTTTCTTTCGTTCTTTCTTTCTTTCTCTCTTTCTTTCTTTTTTTAGTTTTTTTAAATGTTTATTTATTTTCCCTTTTGTTGCCCTTGTTGTTTTATTGTTGTAGTTATTATTGTTGTTATTGCTGTCATTGTTGTTGGATAGGACAGAGAGAAATGGAGAGAGGAGGGGAAGACAGAGAGGGGAAAGAAAGATAGACACCTACAGACCTGCTTCACCACCTATAAAGCGATTCCCCTGTAGGTGGGGAGCCGGGGACTCAAACCAGTATCCTTACACCAGTCCTTGCGCTTTGCACCACATGCGCTTAACCCGCTGCGCTACCTCCCGACTCCCCAAATGTGTTTTCTTACAATGAGAAGTTTTTAGATTTTCATTAGTGTTTTAATATTGATTTACAAAATTGTAAGAAAATAGGGGTATAACTGTGCACCATCCCCACCCCCAGAGTTCTGTGTCTCTATTCCCTTGATTGAAAACGGCAGTAGTTTTCCCATGATCACAGATCTGGGCTGACTATTATTTCTATAACTATCTCTCTCTATTTATTTATTTTTAATTTTTTATTATCTTTATTTATTGGATAGAGACAGCCAGAAATTGAGAAGAAGAGGGGAGCTAGAGAGGGAGAGAGACAGAAAGATACATGTAACACTGCTTCACTTGCAATGCTTTTCCCCTGCAGGTGGGGACTGGGGGCTCGAACCTGGGTCCTTGTGCACTGTAATATGTGTGCTCAACTAGGTGCACCACCACCTGGCCCCTGTCTTCTCTTCCTTTCTAAGTCACACCCACTACTTCCAAGTGTCCTTCCTTTTTTTTTTTTTTTTTCTCCTCTCCTCTCTGCATCCTTATGGAATTGGAGTTCAGAGCACTCTGGTCATTTTCCCCTAACATTTACCCCTTTAAAAGTATGGACCAAAATTCTTCTTTTTATTAGTGATTTAATATTGATTAATAAAATTATTAGATACAGGGGTATGGTTCCACACCTTTCCCGCCACTAGAGTACTGTGTCCACATTCCCTCCACTGGAAACTGTAGTTCTACCACGATCACAGATATTGGTTGACTATATATACGCTTTTCCTATGGTCCTGCTTTCTCTTCTTTTCTAAGTCACACCTGCTACTTCTGAGTGTCCTCCCCCCCTTTTTTTATTTTATTAGTGACTTGATTTTAATCCACAAAATTATAAGATAACAGGGGTATAATTCCACACCGTTCCCACCACCAGAGTTTTGTCTCCCTCTTCCCTTCATTGGAAGCTACAGTAGTTCTCTCAAGGTCACAGATATGGATTGACTTATTATTTCGATTATATATATGCCTGTTTTTGTTTTTGTTTTTTGTTTGTTTTACCATGGGTCCATCTTCTCTTTCTAAGTCACACTTAACACCTGTTACCACTTCCAAATGTCCTTCCTTTTTTTCCTCTTTTTTTCTCTGGATTCTGATGAAGTTGGAGTTCAGAGCCCTCTATTCATCTTCCACCTGTTATCTCTCCCCTGCTGAGAGTATGGACCAAAATTCTTTTTGGGGTGCAGAAGGTGGGAGTTCTGGCTTCTATAATTGTTTTTCCACTGGATATGAACAATCTGACCCAGGGTGCATATATATTCACATTTATCATAGGAGCCTGAGTAACCTCTAAGTCCCTGTCAGTCTGAGCTCTCAGTTCATGGTGATAGCTGAGAACATCATAGGCTGCACTCATTTCTGGACCAGCCTTCCTTGAGTGGCACGACAGGATGCATCCTCCCTTTGGAGAATGGGGCTTTCCTCACCTTGCTACTTTATAGGGAGGACAAGTTCCTGAAGTGGCCCACAAGAGGGCTTATGATGACATGCCTGATGTAACAGACCAGTGATGGTGGAGTGAGGGACATGTAGGATAGAACCAAAATCTTTTTTTTTTTTTTGCTTTCAGAGTTATCACTGGGGCTCAGTGCCAACACTACAAATCCACTGCTTCTGGAGGCCATTTTTTCTTTTCTTTTTTTTTTTTTTTAATAGGATAGGACAGAGAGAAACTGATAGAGAGGGAGAAAGATAGACACTTGCAGACCACTTGTGAGGCTCTACCCCCCCCTGCAAGTGGGAAGCCAGGGGCTCAAACCTGGATCCTTGTGTGGGTCCTTGACTTTATATTATGTGCACTTAACCCAGTGTAATTCCACACCGTTCCCACCACCAGAGTTTTGTCTCCCTCTTCCCTTCATTGGAAGCTACAGTAGTTCTCTCAAGGTCACAGATATGGGTTGACTTATTATTTCGATTATATATATACCTGGGTTTTTTTTGTTTGTTTTTTGTTTGTTTTACCATGGGTCCATCTTCTCTAAGTCACACTTAACACCTGTTACCACTTCCAAATGTCCTTCCTTTTTTTCCTCTTTTTTTCTCTGGATTCTGATTCCAACCTCCTGGATCAGATTCTTTATAGGGTGCAGAAGGTGGAAGGTCTGGCTTCTATAATTGCTTCTTCACTGGACATGGGTGTTGGCAGGTTGATCCATACCCCAGCCTATCTCTATCTTTCCCTAGTGGGGTAGGGCTCTGGAGAGGTGAGGTTCTGGGTCACATTGGTGAGATCATGGGCCCAGGTTGTGCAGGATGGAATCATACTAGCATCTGCAACTTGGTGGTTTGAAAGGCAGTAAGATATAAAGCAGGACAAAATAGAATTACCTTAATTTGTAAGTTATGCAGCTTTTTCTTCAAATTAATCCTACGTTGAACACCATCGTGCATTTCCCTATACACTTATGTGAAGATGTCAGTAATCTAAATTCATCAACATAAGACTGCCAAGTCAAAAGGTATGCATACTTTGCAGCCTGATAAATATTGTCATTTGCCTACTGAAAAGGTAGAATCAATTTACACCTCCATTCAGTGCCTTAAGAGTGCCTGTTTTGGGGGCTAGGCGGTAGTGCCACAGGTTAAGTGCACCTGGCGCAAAGCGCAAGGCCAGCATAAGGATCCCAGTTTGAGCCCCCAGATCCCCACCTGCAGGGGAGCCGCTTCACAAGTGGTGAAGCAGGTCTGCAGGTATCTTTCTCTCCCCCTTCTGTCTTCCCTCCTCTCTTGATTTCTCTCTGTCCTATCCAACAACATCTATGACAATAATAACAACAACAACAAGGGCAACAAAATGGGAAAAATAGCCTCCAGGAACAGTGGCTTCCTAGTGCAGGCACCGAGTCCCAGCAATAATCCTGGAGGCAAAAAAAAAAAAAAAAGTGCCTGTTTTCCTACAATCATATGATCTTTCTGTATTAATAATATTTTTAATTTTAGCCAGTCTGATAAAAATACTTTCATGCTATTATTTAAATTCATAACTTTTGCATTCAAAGATTTGCATGATTTATACATGACATTGGCCACTTGTCATTTTTTGTGGGTTGTCTGTTCCTTGTATTTAAATCATTTTGGTAATTTTTCTTATCAATTTGAAAGAGTTTTTTTTTTTTAAGGAGATTGGCACTTTTTCATATAAGTAGGAAAATTTTCCCAATTTTATTGTCATACAACTTTGTAAAGAGCATTTTATACTGTACTTTTACTTTTTATGTATTCAGATTTATCATTCTTATGATTTCTGTGATTAGAAAATACTTGCATATGGAGGGTAGATAGCATAATGGTTATGCAAACAGAATAATGGTTATGCAAACAGATTCTCATGCCTGAGGCTCCAAAGTCCCAGGTTCAAGCCCCCTGCACCACTGTAAGCCAGAGCTGAACAGTAATCTGGTAAAAAAAAGGAAAAAATACTTGCCACCAAGAAATGTTTAACTTTTTTCTCCAGTATTTTTCAGCCTTAAGACTATTATAGTGATTCCCCTTTTATGTTTATATTTTTGGTTTATCTGGAGTTACTCATTTATGAAACATGTTATAGATTTTTTTGTCCCTATTGGTCCGGTTGCTTCAACATTATTTATTTTATTTTATCTTTATTATGATTATTATTTTGGAGTGTGTATTAACACCATTCCCACCACCAAAGGTCTGTGTCCCTACCCCAACCCCCTATAGTGAAGCTGAAAATCTACCCTTATCCTCCACCTAGAGGTTTTGACATTGGTGCAATACCACAAACTCAGTCAAATTCTACTTTGTGTTTCTCTTTCTGTTCTTCTTTCTCAAGAGCCCAACAACAGATGAATGGCTGAGAAATCTGTGATATATATATATATACAATATATATATATTCAACTATTAAGAATAATAAACCCACCTTCTCTGATCCATCTTGGATGACGCTAGAAGGATTATGTTAAGTGAGGTAAGTCAGAAAGACAAAGATGAGTATGAGCTGATCCCACTCATAAATAGAAGTTGAGAAAGATCAACATTATTTATTAAGTAATATCTCTTTCCCTACTTCCTTCTTATACATTTTGTTGTATAAATTCCCATATGTTTCTGAATCCATACTGTGGGTACAGAGATGGCCAGTATACAGAAACCACATACACAACAGATAATGTACTTGAATATACAGGACATGTGAAATCATAGTACTGTGTAGTAAATGGCAATTTACTCCTTGTTAATACCTTGAGGCAAAGAATAAAAATTACCAGAAATCCTAAGACAATGGCATGCAGGCTACTAAAGAATACCTATTTTAGGAGGTCGGCGGCAGGGCAGTGGGTTAAGTGCATGTGGCGCAAAGCACAAGGACCGGCTTAAGGATCTCGGTTTGAGCCCCTGGCAGGTGGGTGGCTTCACAGGCTATGAAGCAGGTCTGCAGGTGTCTCTGTCTTTCTCTACCTTCTCTGTCTCCCCTCCTCTCTCGATTTTTCTCTGTCCTATCCAATAACAACAACATCAATAACAACAGCAATAATAATAACTACAACAGTTAAAAAACAAGGGCAATAGAAAGGGGAAAAAGCAAATTTTGAAAACAAGAACACCTGTTTTTATTTTATTTTATTTTATTTTATTTGTTTTTATTTTATTTTATGCGCAGGTTTGTTTTTCCTCACATCAGTAACTTAGCAATTTATTAGATCAAAAACCTTTAAGCCATGAACTCATTCTGGTTTCCCGTTTAATTTTGGGTATTGCTGATTCCATAAAAGCTGTTAAGTAGCAATAATGTTGAGCACTTGTATTGGATTTTTCATCCCTAAGTGCTATCTAAACATTAACTAATTAAATGCATTGAAGAAGGAAGGGATTTGCAGACATCGTCAGGAAAGCATATCTGGTTGCACACCTGGAGGGGGATGATTCCTAAAAAGCATGAGTTCTTTCTCTGAATGACACTTGGCAAGTAGGGGAATTCAAACCTGGTAACATTATTTTACCTCTTTTGAAAATGTCCTTGGAAATCTTCTAATTAGTCACCTTTCATCTATCTCCCCAGATTTTTCGTCTCTACATTCTCAGGAGGTATTCGACAAAACAAGCTTTGTTTGATGTTGGCTAACTACAGAATTGTAGAATCTTCAAACAGTGAATGACTTAGGACATCATCACTGTTTTGTAGATGAAGGAACTGAGGCATAGACAGTATAACATGCTTCTCATAACTAGGAACAGAAGTTTAAGATGCAACTTCCCATCAGATTTCAAGTCAGCTTCGTCCTTTTTTCTTTTTTTTTTTTCCTTTCCTTGGAACATCCAAATTGTCTTTATCTCTCCCCCCCCCCAACCCCCCAGTTAGTTTGTGTGTGTGGTTTTTGGTTTTGTTTTCATTTCCATCCTTTCCTTCACTTCTTTTTTTTTTTTTGCCTTTATGATTCCTAACTCTTGGTCGATCATTCTCTTACCTGACCAGGTAATGTTCCCATGCTTGTTGTGTCATCGTTGAGGCTTCACCCCTTCCTGCTGACAATTTTTCAGGCAGAGACAGAGACACAGAGACAGTGAGAATGGACTAAAGAAATCACAGTGCTGAGGCTTCCTCCAGCACAGTGGCGGCCAGGCTCAAACCTGGATCTCACACATGGAAAAGCAGTTCACTGTCCAAGTGAGCTATTTTCCTGACCCCGGTAGTGTTTCTTCTATCTCTACTTCTGTATCCTTTAAGCATGGAGTTTCCTATTGCTTTTCTGTTAAGAAGTCATACAATGGCCTCTACTCAGATTCATTCTAAAAAGTCACATTTCTTCAATGTATGCCACATACATTCGGGGAATTGCTTTGTTTTGTCTCCCCCTACCCAACAGTAGTTGCATTTCTCTTTAATGAAGTTCTTTAGTTTTGTGGTCTGGGAGGTGGGTCAGTGGGTAAAGCACTGGGCTGTCAACCATGAGGTCCCAGGTTCAACCCCTGGCAGCACATGTACCAGAGTGAAGTCTGGTTCTCTTTCTCTTCTTATGTCTCTCATAAATAAATAAATTCGTTTTTTTTTTTAAAAAAAGTTTTCTAGTTTTAGTAAGTAGCCATGGGTTTAAGTTGATATTAAATTCATACTTTGTCATGCTATTTTCTGCTTAATTCATTAATTTCGCAGGGGTCAGCCAACAGCAAGACAGTATTTAATGTCATACTAATCATTCAGAAAATTACACAGTTCATGCACATTTAAAAGAATTTCCATATAAGGATCCAGTATGCCAGACAATAAGTCTTTCTATCAAAATTCAGCTCAGACCCCATTCAGGTCAAAACTGTATGCATAGGGGCTGGGTGGTGGCACACCTGGTTGAGTGCATGTGTTATAATGCCTAAGGACCCGGGTTCAGATCCCCGGTCCTCCCACTTGCAGGGAGAAAGCTTCACAAGTAGTAAAGCAGTACTGCAGGTTCCTCTCTCTCTCTCCCTCTCTCTCTCTCTCTCTCTCTCTCTCTCTCTTCTTCCCCATTCCTCTCAATTTCTGACTGTCTCTATCCAAAAAATAAATAAAGATAATTTTTTAAAAACTGTATGCATTGGGGAGTCGGGCTGTAGCGCAGCGGGTTAAGCGCAGGTGGCGCAAAGCACAAGGACCGGCATAAGGATCCCGGTTCGAACCCCGGCTCCCCACCTGCAGGGGAGTCACTTCACAGGTGGTGAAACAGGTCTGCAGGTGTCTATCTTTCTCTCCTCCTCCCTGTCTCCCCCTCCTCTCTCCATTTCTCTCTGTCCTATCCAACAAGGACAACAACAAATAATAACTACAACAATAAAACAACAAGGGCAACAAAAGGGAATAAATAAATAAAATAAATATTTAAAAAAACTGTATGCATACAGAAATGAAAAGTCATTCCTTGTTCTTGGATTGGAAGAATAAACATTACTAAAATGGCTATTCTAGCAAAAGTAATCTACAGTTTCAGTGCAGACCCTATCAAGATCCCAATGACATTTTTCAAGGAAATTGAAGAACTTGTCCAAAATTCATGTGGAACTGCACCAAAATAAATAAATAAATAAATAAAACCATGAATAGCCAAAATACTTCTGAGAAGATTTAGCTTATTGAGATAAGCAAAAAGATGAACCCAGCTACTGGATGGCTTCACTTATATGTGGAATCTAGAAATTGATACACATGAACTTAGGGGTGGGGAACAGAAGCAAGCAAATTGTTTCTCAGTCATTGTGAAAAGTGTGGTGTTTACTTTTCTTCTTCTAATTATAATTGTTATTAATTTATTTTTATTACCAGAGCACTGCTCAGCTCTGACTTTTGGTGGTGCAAGGGATTGAACCTGGGGCTTGGGAGCCTTAGGCATGAGAGTCTTTTTGCATAACCATTATGCTATCTACCCCTTGCCCTTAGTGTTTACTTTTCCAGGTGGGAGGGTAGGGACACAGAACTTTGTTGGTGGGCATGGTGTGGAATTATACACTAATCTTATAATCTTGTAACCCACTATTAATTACAAGTTAAAAAAAAAAAAAAGAAAAAGAAAGAAAGAATTAGTGGTGCAAAGCGCAAGGACTGGCTTAAGGGTCCATGTTCAAGCCCCCGGCTCCTCACCTGCAGGGACTCACTTCACAAGCAGTGAAGCAGGTCTGCAGGTGTCTATCTTTCTCTCCTCCTCTATGTCTTCCCCTCCTCTCTCCATTTCCTATCCAACAACAATGACATCAATAACAACAACAATAAAACAACAAGGGCAACAGAAGGGAATAAATAAATATTTTAAAATATTGAAAAAAATAAATATATATATTAAAAGGAAGGAGAGGAGAGGAGAGATGGGAAGGGGAGGGGATAAAGAAGGGGAGAGGAAGAAAGGACAAGACTATCTAGAGTGGTGAAGTGGTTTATGAGGTCAAGGCCTATTACCAGCCAGCTAGGTGATCTTGGGCAGTTTTCTCTGGGCTTCAGTTTTCTTTTCCTCTTTCCTTTCCTTGTCTTCTTATTTATTTATTTATTTATTTATTTATTTATTCCCAAAGCCGGGGATTTGCTGTTCTCATAACAACATTTTTTTTTTTTTAATTCAGAGAGACGAAGAAAGAAAAGCAGAAAGGACAGTGAGAGACGGAGAGACAGTGCAGCACTAGGGCTTCCCCCTGGTGCCACCATGGTCATCACATCTGGTGTTGGGGTTTGAACATGAGTCATAGGCATGACAAGGCACCTGCCCTACCCAGTGAACTATCTCTCTGGACCTTCAGTTTTCTGTGTAGTAAATAAGTGCACTGAGTTAAGAAAGAACTAGTAGGATATTTTCCTGTTTACCATCAGTGAGTAGATTTTTTTGGTATTTTATGTATTTATTTATTTGCATAGATATAGAAATCAAGAGGGGGGGAGAGGGGAGAGAGAGAGAGAGAGAGAGAGAGAGAGAGGCAGGCTTTCCCTTTGCAGGTAGGATCCAGGGACATAAACCCAGGTCTTACACACTGTTGCATGTGTGCTGTACTGGGTGCTCCACTTCCCAGTCCCGATTTTTTTTTTATAAAAAAACACAGAAGAGAAAAAACACAAGTAGAACCTGAACTGGAGTTGGCATGTTGCACCAAAGTAAGATTCTAGGATGGGAGTGGGGAGAATACAGGTCCAAAAGGATGACAGAGGACCTAGCGGGGGTTGTATTGTTATATGGAAAACTGGGAAATGTTATGCATGTACAAACTATTGTATTTACTGTCGAATATAAAATATTAATTCCCCAATAAAGCAATTAAAAAATAATAAAAAGGAAAAACTGACAAGAACCATAGGATAAGAGGGGTACAACTCCACACAATTCCCACCACCAGAACTTAGTATCCCATCCCCTCCCTGATAGCTTTCCTATTCTTTATCCCTCTGGGAGCATGGACCCAGGGTCATTATGGGATGCAGAAGGTGGAAGGTCTGGCTTCTGTAATTGCTCCCCCGCTGAACATGGGCGTTGACAGTCCGATCCATACTCCCACGGTGTCTCTCTCTTTCCCTAGTGGGACAGGGCTCTGGGGAAGCAGGGCTCCAGGACACATTGGTGAGGTCGTCTGCCCAGGGAAGTCCAGTTGGCATCACGGTAGCATCTAGAACCTGGTGGCTGAAAGAAGAATTAATATATAAAGCCAAACAAATTGTAAATAATCACGAACCTAAAGGCTGGATCAGTACAGATGAAGATTTGGGGTCTCCATTTTGTAGATAGTTAGTAGGCCTATTTTAAGTATATTCCAAAGGGCCCATGACTATACTAGTGTTTTTAGTTTTGCTGTTGTTGTTTTGTTTTTTATAAGATAGAGACAGAGAGTAACAGAGACCATAACACCCAAGCTTCCTTCAATGCAGTGGGAGCCCGGCTCAAACCTAGGTCATGCACATGGTAAAGCAGCTCACTATCCAAGTGAGCTATTTTCGTCAGCCTGAGTAAATAATGCTATAGCTAGTAGGGCCAAAATGAATAGTAAAGACGTAATTCAGACTTATTTCAGATAGAATAACTGACTCAACCAAGAGTAGAATTCTGCTGCTCAGACCACGAAAATTTTCTGAAACTGAAGACATTTTCATGTCTTTGCCCATACATAATACACATGTACTTATATCAGGCTATATGCAGGCTATTAGGGAGCTCAGAATATTTGAACCTCGTGGTAGTTCCTACAGATGCTCCTGAGGAAGTTTAATGAGGTTACACCTTGATTCTTCACATAGTGAGGAAAATACTAAAGTCAATCTTAGGGCACCCTCCCCTCCCCCAATAACAATTTGTGTTTTTGAGTTTATCCTAGCCATTCAAACAATGAAGAAATCTGGGGATTCTTTTTCTTCTTTTCTCAAAGATTTAATTCCTAGAAGTAAGCAAAATGTAATTTGAAAGCAGTGCTGATAATCACTTCCACATCTACCCAATTACAATGACCCAGACTAAATTATCACATAGTTTCCAAAGTCTAAGTAGAAATTGTCACCTTTGAGAGAAGATCAGATAAGAACTAATTGGTGGCATCATAATCCACCCTGAGTTAAGTGCTTGATTAGCCAAAAATCTCAGTCCTATTAGAGCAGTTCTGTAATGGGGGCTGGGGAAGGGCAGCTAATTAGAGAAGAGATATTTTTCTGTTTATACACAAACATCCCCACATTAAGCCATGATAAAGAGCTCAAAGGTTAATTATGGGGAAATTGGGTCTTCACAAACTTTTTGAAATAGAAAAATTCCCTGTGCCTTTTCTTTTATACTTTCTCTCTCTCTTTTTCTATTCCTAAGAAAAAAACAATGTGGTAAATCTGTTTAAATATTTAAGATTTTAAGGAGTAAACTTTAGAAAGCATTATTTTTTGTGTTAGGATTTTCACTCTTAAGCAGAATTCCCAGATTTCTCCATCTTAGCTTTTCCATGAACTAACTTAGGTCACTCAGCTTTCCACGTGAATGCTCAGAACTGACCCTCCAAGACAAAGTCGTGAATGCACTGCTCATGGCCCTCTGGCCCAGAAAATGCAAAGTAAATTATATTTGAAATCATTTTGCAACATGTGATCATTTTGATTCTTCCATTTCATCGAGCCCGCTTGTTACCAGTGAGTGGCAGGTGGCTTTGTTCATCGTGAATGGAGTCTCTGGTTAGACTTCTCGAGGAGGGACCATTTGTCAAGTGCAGCAGCCCTCTTCATCAAAGTATTCCCAACAGTTGTCCAGAATTTAAATGTTACACAATGGCTAAGGAATGCTTGTATTGAACTGGAAGGTAACTTGACAAATCATGGAGAAGAAAATAGCCAATGCATAAAGAAATCCAGTGAGAAAGAGCTTTGTGTTTTCCTTTCCCCTTGCCTAAGTTTTAGAGTGTGCTGTTCCTGTCATTCTGCAGATTTTGAGTTTTATGGTAGTGCCTAGGGAATGAAGGTAGCAGACATAAAAGAATCATTTGTGCCTTTCCCCCCAGTCCCACAGTGCTCCATTGGCTACAGACCTTGAACATGACACTGCAATTTCCTGGTGCCGCACATGAGTAATAAGCAGCTGTTTCTGAAAGTGTGGTTTGGAGAAGGCAGCGCGAGGTTATTTTTTTTTTTAACTTAATTGTAATTTTTGATTGGTCTGCAAGAAAGTAAATCAAATAAAGTCTGTTGTCTTAGTCTGCAAGAAAGCCATAGGCCTCAAATTCCAATGCTGACCAGCTTGACCAGAATAGAAGGTGGGGAAAATGTGTGTATCCCTGAGCTGGAAGTTCAACCAGGCAGTTACTGTGCGTGGCCATCACACGAGAAGGATAAACACATTTGGTACATTTGTCAGCATAGAAAGTGTTATTTAATGGGGCCTGGAGTTCTAGAGTGTGTGAATGCTTGGTTGAGTGAAAAGAACTTCTTGAGAGACTACAAAAGTGAAAAGTAGGAAAAGTGGGAAGAAGACTATGATTTTGAGGTTGCATTTTGACCTTGTCCTACCATGCTGAAAATGGACACATAATTTAAAGTTCTGAATAGTAGTGCTTCTTCTTCTTTTTATTTATTATTATTATTATTATTATTATTATTTTAACCAGAGCACTGTTCAGCTCTGACTTATGGTGGTGCGGGGGATTGAACCTGGGAGCCTCAGGCATGAGAGTCTGTTTGCATAACCACTATGCTATCTACCCTCCGCCCCCCCTTTTTTTAAATATTTATTTGTTTATTCCCTTTTTTTGTTGCCTTTGTTGTTTTTTTATTGTTGTAGTTTTTTTTTGTAGTTGTTATTGATGTCGTCATTGTTAGGACAGAGAGAAATGGAGAGAGGAGGGAAAGACAGAGATGAGAGAGAAAGATAGACACCTGCAGACCTGCTTCTCCACTTGTGAAGCGACTCCCCTGCAGGTGGGGAGCTGGGGGCTGGAACTGGGATCCTTACTACACCCAGCCTTGCACTTTGCATCACTTGCGCTTAACCCTCTGTGCTACCGACCAACTCCCAGTGCTTCTTCTTTTAAAGCCCACTCAGTGTAATACCTCTGAAACAGTTGCATGGGTACACTTTGCAAGTAAATAAATGAAACTAGTACCTTCCTTAGTATAAGAAATGAAGTTTAATGGGAAACAGAGACTCTTTCCCCCTGTTTTGGATTTCTGCCTTTTCTCAAAGAGATAGGGTAATCTGGTATACAGAGAAGATGAAGGAGGTTGAAACAGACATAGGAGCGGGGTTGATAAAATGAGGGAATCTGACCTATGTTTTCTGCAAATTACGGAATACAGCCTGTTTTCTGCAAATTATGGAGTACAACCTATGTTTTCTGCAAATCACGGAATATGACATATGTTTCTGTGAATTACTTTGTCACAGTTTTGTTCACGTAGACGGGCACTTCTTAAGAAATGAATAGGGAGTTGGGCGGTAGCACAGTGGGTTAAGCACAGGGCGTAAGGATCCTGGTTCGAGCCCTCAGCTCCCCACCTGTAGGGGGTTCGCTTCACAGGCAGTGAAACAGGTCTGCAGGTGTCTTTCTTTCTCTTCCCCCTCTGTCTTCCCCTCCTCTCTCCATTTCTCACTGTCCTATCCAACAATAATAACTACAACAATAAAACAACAAGGGCAACAAAAGGGAATAAATGAATAAATATAAATAAAACTTATTTTTAAAAAAGAAATGAATAAGAGGATGACTAAGCCTCGTGTCAGAGATTTCTTCCACCACCACTTAGGACATAGCCTCCTAAATGGCTAGATAAAACCCCTAATCTTCTAACGCAAAAGATGAAATTACTTTCTCACTCTTGTAAAGTCCTGTTGATTTAATTACAAGTAGGCAAAGACTGAAAAGAAACAGTTTACTGTTCAGGCGTTACCTGGCACAGGTGATTCAAATCAAACTCAAGTTCTGTTCAAGGTCTTTGCCCAGCGTTTTGACTGGCAAAAGTATGTCTGAGCAAGTCCTGCTCTCTCAGTCACAGCAATACAAGGGGAATTAGATGTGACTGATTTATCTACTGGTCCTACCCAAACAGAAGGACAATCTGATTTTAAAACGAATTGTGAAGTCATGTTCCAGATGTGTGTGTGTGTGTGTGTGTGTGTGTGTGTGTGTGTGTGTGTGTGTCTCCCCTACTACTCCTTCCTTTTCAATTTTTCTGGCTATTTCTAAAATAAATAAATATACAATTACTTTTTTTAAAAAAATTGAAGAGTCAAGTGGCTCAAAATTAGTTCACACAAATGAATTCATGTGGTCACTGAAATTTCATGCATATACATACAGAAATCCACACTATGTTGAAGCTATGTCAGATTCTGGTTCCAGCATTTTAAATAAAGTACATAGAAATTGTCACTTTCTGTGTGATTAAAGTAAAAGAGTGGTGTGTGAAAAGAGAGACATGTGATCTTCCTATCTTTTTTTTTTCATTTTTCCCCTGCTATAACGATCCAGAGAAAATGTATCTAAATCATAGAGTGCTTCTTTTTAGATTAAGATGGGCTCACAAAAAACTATCATTTATTGACCCCAGTCCTATGTCAGCCGCTGTGCTCAGTGCTTCCATGATGTTAAATTTTCAGCCCTGCCGTGTAGATCTATCCCAGTTTTTTCGTTGAGGAAACTGAGACTCGTAACTTGCCAGAGTCTTCCAGCTGGGAAACAGATGAACTGAATTTGTACTCAGATCAGCCTTTCCAACAGACCCAGAGACAGAACTAAGTTGTGAGGGAGGGTAGAGAGCTCTGTAATGCTAGCCTCTCCCTGTTTCTCTGGGAGACTCCCTCCCTCATGAATCAAACTACTACACACTGGAAAAAATACACCCAAGTTGAAAAGAAACAAAAATTCTACCATGGTTAGGTGTTTTGTTTTGTTTTTTAACCAAACATTGACGAGATTTATTAAAGAAGTGCCTTTGTGATTTACTTAGTCCTGCTTGGTCCTGGCTTACTTTCTCACTCTTGGAAATACAGGAATCCCTTCAAGTAATGCTAACCGGGATACTTAGTTTCTCTGTCTTTTCCCCCTTGTGGTCCCCATTAGACTATTACCTCTCTAGGGAGGTTACTAAGTGACACATCCATGTTCTCATGTCTGACTTTCCTCGGGCTATGTGATGACTGGTTAGCTTGTTAACCATTTGACTTTATTCATAGTCATTTTCCTGATCCAGTGAGCATCCCTGATGGAAACTCTTTTCTGTGCCTCATTCCCAGGGAAACATAGGGCCTCCTGGCTTTGATCTTCTTTGGGGTCACCATATTCCTAGTATTTGAGGAATATGGCCACAACTTTCCACCCATACCAAGATAGCTAGGAAGTAAGATCGAATGTTGCAGGGTCCATTAGAAGAGGAAGAGATGTTGGGAAGCAAGACCCTTGACTTTTCTTTTAAGCAACTATCCAAAGTAAAGACATGCCTATTTAAAAATATTAGTAATAATGATGATGATGATGATGATGCTGGGAAATATTACGCTTATAGCCTACTACCTTGTAGTGATGAAATCTATAGATCAGAGGTTAGAGACAGCTAGATTTTGTGCCCAATGCTACTAGCCCTGGAATATTAAGTATAATCTCCCTCCCTACATTAAAGAGACCTTTATAAATTCTAAAATAAATAAAGAATATTAACTCACTTTTCCAGAGGAAAAATTGCCAATAACATCAACTCTTTGGAACATGGCCATGAACTTAAGCTGACAAGTAAGAACAATTAATCAAGTAGAAGGAAGCAAAACGAATCCCTGAATATCTGGGCTGCCACCAAGTCTGTGCAGCCTTTAGACTTCTCTTGAAATACTCAACAGAATAATTGAAAATATGTATGATGCAAATTCAGCCCTACATATGACTATCACAGCCCAGGGAGGAAAAAAAGCAAAACAGAAAATCTTCCTTGGTCAGTCAACAAGAATTTAGGTGCTTGGCAGATGGGGAATATCTAAAGCATGTTAGACTCAGCCATTGCTGTCACTTAGATTGTTCTATATAGAAATGCCATTTTTAGGGAGTTGGGCGATAACGCAGCGGGTTAAGTGCACGTGGCGCAAAGCGCAAGAACCTGCAGAAGGATCCTAGTTCAAGTCCCCGGCCTCCCCACCTGCAGGGGAATCACTTCATAGATGATGAAGCAGGTCTGCAAGTGCCTATCTTTCTCTCCCCCTCTCTGTCTTCCCCTTCTCTCTCCAGTTCAAGCCCCCGGCTCCCCACCTGCAGGGGAGTCCCTTCACAGGCAGGCGGTGAAGCAGGTCTGCAGGTGTCTTTCTCTCCCCCTCTCTGTCTTCCCCTCCTCTCTCCATTTCTCTGTCCCATCCAACAATGATGACATCAATAACAATAATAACTACAATAAAAAAACAAGGGCAAAAAAAGGGAGTAAATAAATATCACAAAAAAGAAATGCCATTTTTAGAGATAAAAATCACCATTAGAGTTAATATCATCATTTTTATATTGGATCTATAATTGGATAAGCAAAGCAATTAAATGTCTAACTATGGCAGAGTTGCAGAACAGTATTAGGATCTATTTCAAATGATATAGTGTCAAAAAAAAAATTATGTAGTGTCAAGTCAAATTATTTGAAGCATTAAACATTACAGATGGCTAAAGTAACCAAAGACAACTTTGCAGATTAAGGCAAAATAAATATGGGCCATCAAACCTAGGCAAAACTTAAGTATTAAGAAAGGAGTGAGGCATGAGGGTAGATAGCATGATGACTATGCAAAGAGACTCTCATGCCTGAGGCTCCAAAGTCCCAGGTTCAATCCCCTACACCACCATAAGCCAGAACTGATCAGTGCTCTGGAAAAAAAAAAGAAAGGAAAGGAAAGGAAAGGAAAGGAAAGGAAAGGAAAGGAAAGGAAAGGAAAGGAAAGGAAAGGAAAGGAAAGGAAAGGAAAGGAAAGGAAAAAAGAAAAAAGAAAGAAAGAAAGAAAGAAAGAAAGAAAGAAAGAAAGAAAGAAAGAAAGAAAGAAAAAGAAAGAAGGGGGAGTCAAACTCTTAGGTGTCTTAGGTGGAGGAACTCACAAGGAGCAAGAGTAAACATTTTCAGTAGAGGGAAAAGTCTGTTCAAAAAGAACAACACATAATACATGGAAAGTAAATTCAGCCCCGCGTGTCACATATGCCAGAGGGATACTCTGGCTCGCTCTCTCCCCCTTTTCTTTCTCTTTCATAAATAAATAAATAAACTTATAAGTATAGTTTGTAAAATGTTAAGTATAGTTTTGGTGTGGGGCTGGGTGGTACACCTGGTTGAGTGCACATGTTACAGTGCACAAGAACCCAGGTTTGAGCCCCCGGTTCCCACCTGCAGAGGGAAAGCTTTGCTAGTGGTGAAGCAGGGCTGCAGGTGTCTCTCTGTCTCTCTCCCTCTCTCCCCTCCTCCTCTCAATTTCTGGCTGTCTCTATCAAATAAATGAAGATAATTTTTTAAAGTATAGTTTTGGTTTTTTAATCATTTTTTCTTTATTAATTATTTATTAATGAGAAAGACAAGAGGAGAGAGAGAGAGAAAAAAAAAAAAAAAAAAGAACCAGACATCACTCTGGTACATGTGCTGTCAGGGATTGAACTCAGGACCTCATGCTTGAGAGTCCAGTGTTCATCCACTGCTCCACCTCCTGGACCATGGTTTTTTAATCACTTTAAGTATAGTATAATAAGCATTTAAGTGCTGAGTATAGTAAGTATTGGATAGGTAGTATTATATAACCTTATGGAGGAGACTTGTACAGTAAGCAAATTCAGATTCACTCTTGTATCAAGTATCTGGGACATACTAACAGTATAAGTTTTTTTTTCTTTTTCTTTTATTTATTTATAAAAAGGAAACACTGACAAAACCATAGGATAAGAGGGGTACAACTCCACACAGTTTCCACCACCAGAACTCTGTATCCCATCCTCTCCCCTGATAGCGTTCCTATTCTTTATCCCTCTGGGAGTATGGACCCAAGGTCATTGTGGGATGCAGAAGGTGGCTTCTGTAATTGGTCTGGCTTCTGTAATTGCTTCCCCACTGAACATAGGCATTGACAGTTCAATCCACACTCCCAGCCTGTCTCTCTCTTTCCCTAATGGGGCAGGGTTCTGGGGAATTGGAGCTCCAGGACACATTGACGGGGTCGTCTGTCCAGGGAAGTCTGGTTGGCATCAAGGTAGCATATAGAACCTGGTGGCTGAAAAGAGAGTTAACATATAATAAAGCCAAACAAGTTGTTGACTAATCATGAACCTAAAGGCTGGAGTAATGCAGATGAAGAGTTGGGGGGGAGGAGGGAGGGGCTCCATTCTGTAGATAGCTAGTAGGCCTATTTTAGGTATATTCCAAAGGGCCTGTGGCTATACTAGTTGCTTTTTTTTTCCCTGAGCCTAAAATCTGATATGCAGGTGGATCCTAGTTATTGTCTGGGGGAGATGATGTCATAGCTAGAAAAATGACTAGAAATCTGGAACAGGGAAGAGAGTAGCTCCCAAATATGGGAAAGGGGTATAAATATTGTTGACTATACTAAGTATAATTTTTTTTTGATTTTTTTATTTAAGAAAGGATTAATTAACAAAACCATAGGGTAGGAGGGGTACAGCTCCACACAATTCCCACCGCCCAATCTCCATATCCCACCCCCTCCCCTGATAGCTTCCCTATTCTCTATCCCTCTGGGAGCATGGACCCAGGGTCATTGAGGGTTGCAGAAGGTGGAAGGTCTGGCTTCTGTAATTGCTTCCCCGCTGAACATGGGCGTTGACTGGTCGGTCCATACTCCCAGTCTGCCTCTCTCTTTCCCTAGTAGGGTGGGGTATACTAAGTATAATTTTATGAAGTGAATGAATTAAGCGGTTTTACTAATGATAAAATTATTCACTAAGGATTTAAGGGAAAAGATGATACAAGGTGAAAGTGGTAGCCAAAATTGATCAGTATATACACAACAAGGATCAAAGAAAATGATTGGTGTCCAGAAATAAAACTTGGGACCAAGCGTTGGTGCACCTGGTTAAGCGCACATCCTACAATGGGCAAGGACCCAGGTTCAAGCCCTGGTCCCCACCTGTGGGGGAAGCTTCACGAGTGGTGAAGCAGGGCTGCAGGGTCTCTTTCCCTCTTCTCCCCCTCCCCTCTCAATTTCTCTGTCTCTATCCAATAATAAATAAAATAAAAAGAATTTTTTTTAAAAGAAATATAACTTGACAGTTATCTCTCTAATCTAGAGATGGGTAACAAGAGCCTGAGGTAAATGTGAAGGGAGGGCCGGGGGATCTCATGATGGAGACATTTAAAAGAAGATAGCATGAACCCCAAAAACATTCATGCTGAGTGAAAGAAGTCAGTCACAAGTGGTCACATATTGTACAATGAATGTGAAGAACAGCTTGGTCCATGGAAATAGAAAGCAGACTATTAGTTGCCTAAGTGCTAATGGGTCCCGGGTGTGGGGGAAGAGTTCATGAAATACTCTAGAATGCATTGTGGTGAGAGTCCACACTCCATATAAACTTAGAGCCATTCAGTTGTAGACGGTAGCTGAATTGCAGGTATACAATACAAAAGTTTTCTTTTCTTTTTTCTTTTTTTTCTTTGCCTTCAAAGTTATTGCTAGGGTTCGGTGCTGGCACTATGAATCCACTGCTCCTGGCAGGCATGTTTTCCATTTTATTAGATAGGACAAAGAGAAATTGAGAGGGGAGAGGGAGATAGAGGAGGAGTGAGAAAGATAGATACCTGCAGACCTGCTCTGCCACTTGTGAAGTGTCCCCCCTGAAGGTGGGGAGCCGGGGGCTCAAACTGGGATTCTTGAGTGGGTCCTCATGCTTAGTACAATGTGCTACTTACTGGTTTTCTTAGAGTTTACCATTGTTAGACTCATTAAAAAAAAAAAAAAAAGGGAGTCGGGCTGTAGCGCAGCGGGTTAAGCGCAGGTGGCACAAAGCACAAGGACCGGCATAAGGATCCCGGTTCAAACCCCGGCTCCCCACCTGCAGGGGAGTCGCTTCACAGGTGGTGAAGCAGGTCTGCAGGTGTCTATCTTTCTCTCCTCCTCTCTGTCTTCCCCTCCTCTCTCCATTTCTCTCTGTCCTATCCAACAACGACAACAACAATAATAATAACTACAACAATAAAACAACAAGGGCAACAAAAGGGAATAAATAAATAAATAAAAGAAAAAAAGTACAAAATTTAATATTAAAAAAAAAAAGATCATTAGTCCATGCTATTTTAAAATCATCTCAGTGTTCATCTTCACTGTTATATGTAGCTTTGGTTTTTCCTGGAAAATGCATTATTGCATTCCTTATAATCTATTATTTCTGTTTTAGCAGCTGCTCCTATTGACTCATCTGGGCCTTGACATTACTCGCCTTGGCTTTCTGTTTGGGTTTGATCTGCCACATTCCCATAGCATTTTTATGGGAAGTTACCGCCTTCTTTATATATTCATTTGACAATATCTAGCTGTTTCGAAATTCAGTCTTCATTAGTGTGTCAAAATCAGCACCCATGTGCACATGCATTAATGAGAGAGAAATAAAGGCAGACTTGATCTAATCAGCAGATGAAGGGCTGAAGTCTCTGCAGTCCTTGCTGTACTGAATGAGTGGAATCTGACTGACTGTTGTTCTGAAACTCACATATGTTTGCAGGCCAATGGAAGAGAGAATTATTAATTTTTAACACTAGACTTTTTAATTCTGGGGCTTCATATAACCCTCACATTACAATTTCTTGATGACCCACCCAACCTACCCCCCACCCCCATTATCTTAGTTCTCACATTTTACGAGTCTAATTATTCTTCGCCCTCCACCCGCCGCTTCTCTTTCTTTTGTAAGCATCTTTCCTTTAGCCAACTGAACTCTACATATGAGCGAAACCTGAGACATAGAGCTTCAGTGGAGGATATGATGATTTGGATGCACCAAGTATGGACATGAAAATACTCCTGAAGTCTGATAGTTCTGTAAAACACTGTTAAATGATGAATACATTTTTTTAATATGATGACAATTTGTCTTCATGTTATCAGACTTACTAGCAGAAAAAGAACCCATTTTCCACATTCTAGGAGGAGATAGTGGGGGAAAAGATCCCATTAATTCATGAAGGAAAAAAAAAATACCTGAATTCACAGGGCAATTAGTATCAGTATTTACCCCATACATTTTCAGCCTACTTTGAGAAATCCAGCTTACTCCTCATTACCACAGCAAAAGTGTGAAGTTGGAAGTTGGTCTCTCAGAACTGGGTTCCCTATGTGTCAGTCCTCAGTTGTCTCACCCTACAAGGGAAAGGGAGGACAAAAGAAGTCTTCTCAGTATCTTTATTTTCCATCTTCCAGTGGTTTAAGTCAAAGAATTCCTTGGGAATGAAAATACCATGTCCTTTTTTTCTCAACGTTGCTGAAAAATTATAATTAGAGGTTTTCCTGTTGGGTGAAGGAAAGGAATTCCAGTTGTCCTGCTTCTGTGAGACTTCTGTTTTCAATGACTTTGTTTCCCTTTCTCATTTCTCTTTCTCCAGGTAATAGAAGGAAAGTTGGCTCCGTTCTTGGGAAAGGTCATTAAGTTTGCCACCTCACACGTGTACAGCTGCAGTCTCTGTAGCCAGAAGGGCTTCATCTGTGAAATCTGTAACAATGGAGAGATCCTCTACCCTTTTGAGGACATTTCAACAAGCAGGTACAGAATACCTCATCTTTTAGAAGTTTCCCTGAGTATGTCATACATGGTATTATTTGGTCAGATAAGACCAACTTTATTTTAGTCAAATCATCTGTCTCTTGCCCTAGATCAGATTTCCTTTGTTTGGGGAGGACAATTTGCTCTTTGTCTTTCTACATTTACTTCCAGCTATTATCCTGTGGTTTTGATCCAGAATGAGATAGCGTAGTTGGAAGGAAGTATGTCCTACGTCTCTCTGTTATTAGATACCAAAGAGTGTTCAGACTCATTTTCACAGTCAAAATTGATGAGGGGCGATTCTCACAGTCAAGTGATAGGCAGTGGGAAATTGTGACCTCAGTGAGAGCAAGGATGGGTGGCGAGGAATAAAAGCAGAAGATTCTAGTGAATAGCGGTGTGGCTGACCACATGCTTTTCTCCGCAGATGCATTGCAGTGGAGTGATGAAAGTTTTAGGACCAAAGGAGTGAAAAGTGGGAGTTTATGAGGGATTATTTTTCTAACCAAAGAAAAATAGCATCCTTTGGATATCATCACATGCGTTGATTGATGGATGATTTTCCCCAACGGCGTGAGAGTAGGGTTTTCACTACTGTTTTTTTTTTTTTTCTATCACAGAATGATACATAGCACATTTTCCTTTCACCCCCCAAACATAACAGGAATATACGTATGTATACTGTGCGTATGTACACTGGCTTCTTTGGGAATGAATGTCATGGCTCATTTCCACCCTGCAAGGCTCACTTACACTGTGGTTCGGAGCAGAAGGTGAGGCATGTAGCCAGGGAAAGCTGAAGCATGTATCCCAGAGCTAAGATCTTACAAGTTGACTCAGACCTTCTGGTCTCTTCTTAAACCCACAGAGTATTTGTAAACTTACAGGAACATGGGTTGGCCACACACAGAGAAAGATAGACAGACAGACACACACACATACACACAAACACCTCTGCCTCCAGTTTCATGAGCACATGTACTTAAGTCATAGTCTAGAGATGATATACTTCTTTAAAATGCACACTACAAATAGCTAAAAAAAAAAAAGAGGAGGCCGGCAGTAGAGCAGCAGGGTAAGCACACATGATGTGAAGCATAAGGATCCTGGTTCGAGCCCCCGGTTCCCCACCTGCAGGGGTGAAGCAGGTCTGCAGGTGTCTTTCTCTCCCCCTCTCTGTCTTCCCTTCCTCTTTCCATTTCTCTCTGTCCTGTCCAACAATGACGATATCATCAACAACAATAATAATAACTACAACAATAATGAAAAACAACAAAGGCAACAAAAGGGGAAATAATAATATTAAATTAAAAAAGAAGAATTAAAATATCTAATAGAAGGGGTTGGGTGGTAGCACACCTGGTTGAGTGCATGTGTTACAATGTGCAAGGACCTGGGTTCAAGCCCCCAGTCTCCACCTTCAGGGAGAAAGCTTCATGAGTGGTGAAGCAGGACTATGGGTATCTCTCTGTCTCCCTCTTTTTCAATTTTTTAAATTATATTTATTTATTGGATAGAGACAGCCAGAAATTGAGAAGAAGGAGGAGAAAGAGAAAGACCCTTTCTTTCCCTCTCTGTCTCCCCTTTCAATTTCTGGCTGTCTCTATCCAGTCAATAAATAAAAATAATTTTTAAAAAAGAATTAAAAAAATATATATCTAGTAGAAAACATGGAGATTTCAAAATACTTAGAAGTTAAACAATAAACTCTAAAAATTTTGGATCAAAGAAAAATTCAATCACAAGAGAATTTTTGAAACTCTGAAATGAATGAAAACTAACTACAAAGTATACGCGGAGCCTGTGAGGTAGCATAGTGGATGAAGCATTGGACTCTCAGGCAAAATATATGTGGGCTTCAGAGAAAGCAGTTTTGAGAGTAAAATTTATAACTATAGGCACCTATATCTGAAAAAGAAGAAAGGTCTCTAAACAGTAATGTAAAGTTCCACTATAAGAAACTAGATAGTGAAGAACAAATGAGATCCAAAGCCAACAGAAGGAAGAAGAGATTAAAGACTGGGAGGAGAGGGGGAGCCAAGATGGACAAATAGATCAGTGTTTTCCTCTGCCTACAGCGAGAACAAAGCCACAACAGTACATGGAAACCTCCACATTGAAATACATTGGAATCTCAAGCAAACTTTGACGGCAATAATAGTAACAGAAAATCAGCTAAGTATATAGTTAAACTGAACAGCACTATCACTTCGTTGGATCTAAATGTCACTTATGTTAATTCATATTGTTCATCCAACAAAATTAGAGTAGGGGGGCCGGCAGTGGTACACCTAGTTAAGTGCACACATTAGACTGAGCAAGGATGCAGGTTCAAGGCTCTGGTCCCCACCTGCAGGGAGAAAGCTTTGTGAGTTGTGAAGCAAGGCTACAGGTGTCTCTCTGTCTCTCTTCCTTTCTAGCTCTCCCTGTCCTCTCAATTTCTCTCTGCGTCTGTCCAATAATAAATAAATAAATAAAATTTTAAGAAAATAGAATACACATTCTTCTCAAGCAGGCATGGGATATTCACCAAAAGAGACTACCTTCTATCTTAGAAAGCATACCTGAATCAATATAAAAGAATAGGAAGGAAGGAAGAAAGAGAAAGAGGAGAGCAGAGGAGAGGAAAGAGAAAGAAAGAAAAGGAGGTAAACTTTAGTCAGTATAGAGTTGCAGCTTTCAAACATACCCAGACATATAGCTTACATAAGTAAATGTGATAAGCAGAAGTAGGTATGAGTAGTTGGATGCTTCTAAATATGTGTACCTGACCTCTTTGAGGATGAAGTAATGTATTTGGGATTACCTTCAAGCTAATCTGATGATGAAAGAGGGGAATTTTTTTATTTTAATTTTTAAATTATCTTTATTTATTGGATAGAGACAGCCAGAAATTGAGAGAGCAGAGGAAATAGAGAAGAAGAGAGAGAGAGAGACACCTGCAGCGTTGTTTCACCCCTTGCAAAGCTTTCCCTCTACAGGTGGGGACCAGGGGCTCAACCCTGGGTCCTTGAGCACTGTAACGTGTGCGCTCAAACAGGTGCGCCACCACCTGGTCCCAAGAGAGGGGATCCTATAAATGAAAGAGGTTGAGTGTTGGAGTCGGGTGATACGGATACAGGGGTTGATTAAGCTATTCTCTCTGCTTTCTTCCTTCCTTCCTTTCTTTCCTTCTTCCTTTCTCTTTCTTTCTTTCTTTCTTTCTTTCTTTTCTTTCCTTCCTTCCTTCCTTCCTTCCTTCCTGAGCTGGTGACTTGCACATATCCAATTTCACCACTCCCAGATCAACTTTTTTTTTCAGTCAGATAGACAGAAGAGAGGGAGAGACATCAGAGCACCAGAGCTTCCCCTGTGGTGCTAAGACTCAGACCTGGGCTCTGGCTGTGATAAGGTATGTGTCCTACGTGGTGGGATGTCTCTCAAGTCCTTTTACTGAATTATGATCATGCTGTTTAAATAACTGGTAGGAGAGCAGATTAAGTATTAAGTATGTCTTGTGGTCCAGGAGGTGGCACACTGGATGCTCAAGCATGAGGTCCTGAGTTCAATCCCCGGCAGCACATGTACCAGAGTGATGTCTGATTCTTTCTCTCTCCCCTATCTTTCTCATGACTAAATAAATAAATAAATAATTTTTTTTAAGTATTAAGCATGGAAGTCGGGCGGTAGCGCAGTGGGTTAATTGCACGTGGTGCAAAGCACAAGGACCGGCATAAGGATTCTGGTTCCAGCCTTCAGCTCCCTACCTGCAGAGGAGTCGCCTCACAGGTGGTGAAGCAGGTCTGCAGGTGTCTATCTTTCTCTCCCCCTCTCTGTCTTCCCCTCCTCTCTCCATTTCTCTCTGTCCAATCCAACAATGATGACATCCATAACAACAACAATAATAACTACAACAATAAAACAACAAGGGCAATAAAAGGGAATAAATAAATAAATAATTATTTTAAGTATAAACATTTCTGAGGAAACAGATTGCTGAATTTAGTAAGGTAGGCAAGGATATATGGTGATGAATTTATTTAGAAGCTTTGTTTTTTTATTTTTTATTTATTTATTTATTTGATTTAGAAGCTTTGTACACAAAGGTTTTAATGTGTTTTGTTATGGAAAATTTCAAACATACCATTTTTCAACATACTCCTTAAAAGAAATTTGAAAAAAAAAATTATCTACCAGGGCTGGGTGGAGGTGGCCCAAGGTTTAAGATCCTGGTCCCAACCTGCAGAGTGAGAAATTTCACAAGTGGTAAAGCAGTGCTTCAGCTCAATATCTATCTGTCTGTCTGTCTATCTGTCTATCTATCTATCTACCTATCTCTACCTCTATTTCTGTCTCTATCTCTCTCTCTCTGTCTTTTCCCTTCTTTACCTCCCTCTTCCTACTCAATTTCTGTCTGTATCCAGGAATAAATAAGATTAAAATACAAAATAAGAAATAAAAAAGTTCTACCTCTGATACTAGAGAAGTCTCTTCCCAAAACCATTCTGAAGAGCCACTGTGAGGGTCAGTGAGAGAAGGAGACCACAGCAGAGCTCTGACCACCACACATGCTCTGACTGGGCTCTGGAGCACCTGGGAGAGGGAAGAGTCTGCAATCCCTAGGCTCCCCGGGTAAGCCTGTCTGTTGCACTGCACCACACCCTCCAGCATGCAGAAGATAATGCTGACAGTTTTACTGTGAGATTTTCTTTCTTCTCAAACACAAGCTAAATGGATCTCTCTCTCTCTCTCTCTCTCTCTCCTTCCCTCCCTCCTAACAAGACTTTAAATACAATAGGAAGATCCAGATTGGCAAGGCATCTTTACTTAAACCTAATCCAGCATTTACACTCCTTGAGAACTAATACAAAAGCATACAACTTTAGGAGAGAGAAACAGCTTGCTAAAACAATGATAAAAGTCCACATCTTAAGGAAACAGAAATGACATGCCCTCCTTGATGAAAAATGAGAAATAAGGGCTAGAAAGAAAGAAAGAAAGAAAGAAAGAAAGAAAGAAAGAAAGAAAGAAAGAAAGACTCTAACTTTTCTAAATTACAGATCATAAGATTAGGCTGATAGTGCTCTAAGACTAAGAGAAAAACAATGAATATAAAAGCAAAAAAAAAAAAAAGTCACATAAATCCACAAATTGACCTAGGTATTAGATTTCTTTCTTTCTTTCTTTCTTTTTTTTTTTTAGTACTTAAGCCACCTCTTATCCGGCTTTCTTTCTGACATCTCTACATATCACTAATATTCCCTTGCTATTAAGGTCCTCGTGTTGCTAAGGAGTCCATGCTATTTCACACTTTGCTGTGTGAAGATGTCATTCTTGAATCTTGAAATGCTTCCAGATCGTGAGTACAGAAATACTTCATCTTAAAAAACACCCAGCATGCCTTTTAACAGGGGGCTTATGAAACACAGAGCCTATCATGAGTCAATTCCATCCTTTCTGTCAGGATTCTTTGGAAGTATATATATCATACAAATCTTCCCCACAGATTTTTCTATATGGGAAGCATTGAGCTTCAGTACGTCATGACCTCCCTCAGATCATGTGGAACTCTTCCTGAGATGTGGCTATATTAGAAGGAAGCCATACTTACTGTTGGCTTCAGTTTTTCCAAGGATTCACTAAGAGCATTGGCAAAGGTCCCAGGTGGTGGCACATTATCATGCACAAGGACCCAGGTTCAAGACCCTTGTCCCCACCTGCTATGGGAAGCTTCACAAACAGTGAAGTGGTACTGCAGGTGTCTCTCTTTCTATCTCCCCCACTCCTCTCAATTTATCAAAAAAGAAAAAGGAAGAAATGAAGGAAAGAAAGAAAGAAAGAAAGAAAGAGAGAGAGAGAGAAAGAAAGAAAGAAAGAAAGAAAGAAAGAAAGAGAAAGGAGAAAAGAAAGGAAGGAAGGAGGAGGGGAAGGGAGAGAAGGGAAGGGAAGAGATAGAGGAAGGGGAAGGGAGGGGAGGGGAGAGAAGGGAAAGGAAAGAAAGGGATAAAGGAAGGGGAAGGAAGAGGAGGGGAGAGAAGGGAAGGAAGGGATAGAGGAAGGGGAAGGGAGGGAGGAGAGGGAAGAAAAGGGAAGGGGAAAGGAAGGGAAGGGAAGGAGAGGGGGAGAAGGGGAGGGGAAGGGAAAGGAAGGGGAGGGGAGGGAAGGGAAGGTAAATTGCTTCTGGGAGTGGTGGATTAATCCTATAGGTGCCAAACCTATGATAATCCCGGTAGCAATATCTGTATCTATATCATCTATATATGTTTATGTCTTTAAAAGAACATTGGAAAATCTTAAGTAAGCCAACTACTTAAGAAAATTGAAAATACTTTTAATAAGTGGAATCTAAAAACCCAAATCCATAGATACAGGAAACAGATTAGTGCCTGCCAGAAGCAACCACTTTCCAGAATGAATGAATTGGGATAAAGTTTCAGAACTCACAAACATCCAATCATACGGTAAAAAAATGCTCTCAGAGCATAATGCACAGGGCAGTGGCGAAAGATAACAACACCGTATCAGATATCTGAAAAGCGCTAGAAGAATGGACCCAGATCTAAGCACAAAGTGTGAGGTGAAGAATGTTGACTCTCCCCAATTATGTCTCAACAAAACTGGAAGGAAAATAACTCATATTTCTCCGGTGTAGGAGTCAGCATAATGGTAATGCAAGGAGTCTCTCATGCCTGAGGCATCCAAGTCCCAGGTTCAATCCCCTGCACCAACAAAAGCCAGAGCTTAGCAGTACTCTGGTAAAAAAAAAAAAAAAAAAATTATTAAATTTAAAAATTGTTTGCCAATGTTCTTAATGAATGCATATATACTTGGGAGAGATGAACCAAACATTTAAGTATAGCTTCCATATACCATAGCCACATCAGGGTGGGGTAGTGGTACATCTGGTTGAGTGCACATGTTATAGTGCACGAGGGCCCAGGTTCGAGCCCCCAGTCCCCACCTGCGGGGGGGCGGGGGGGATGCTTTGCAAGTGATGAAGCAGGGTGGCAGGTGTCTCTCTGTCTCTCTCCCTCTCTATCCCCACCTCTCAATTCCTGGCTGTTTCTATCTAATAAATAAAGATAATTAAAATAATAATAATAGCATAGCCGTATCTAAGTAAACAACGCTAGAGCAAACCTATGTACAATTTAAAGTACTTCACAATTGTGAGCATCACCTCTCCATGTCAGAATTCACTTTACTTTGCCACAAGGAAGCCATCCAAGTAGGTGTTCTTCCTTTGTCAGAGCCAAGCATCTGCTGCTCATTGGTTACTCTTCCCAAAGGGTCACTTGTTTTTATTAGAGGAAGGGGTGGGAGGGGACTCAGAGAAGCAAAATAAGTATTACTGGCCAGTTATTCTTTGTATAGAGCCGCTGACTGCTGTTTCTCCAAGAAATAACAAGTACACACAGGACCTTGAACTTAGCAACGCCAAACTCTTAACCAGTTGAGCTGATACCACATCCAGTCTCCAAGGAGCTAAAGAACACTTCTTACATTTGTCTATTAAGAACTAACACTGGCCTTGTTGAAAGCTCCATGCAAGTGAATTTCTAACAAGATTTATTACACACACACACACACACACACACACACACACACACACACACACACACACACTTTTCTTCAAGGTAGTTCATAGTAAAAGAAAGCCTCTTAAAGAACTTATTCAAACCTCATTGTTTTTATCCATCCGGTCAAACTCCAGAAATGGCCAACTTGTGCTGAAGGACATGGAGACACCTCCCAACACACTTGACCTATTGAATTTGTTCTCCGTCATTTTACATCTCTTAACAGTCTATACCACCCTGTCCCTGAGGACCTAAGCAGGTTTTGGGGCATGGACTTTGTTCTTTGCCTTGCCACTTTCTGTGCCCTTCTTTAAGCTCCTTGCACACATGGGGCTTCAAATAGCTCATTGTCGTCAACTCTTACAAAGGTCTGTTTTAAAACAGAGGGAGAAAGTGCTTTATTATGCGGTTTACAATGACTTCTTCCTGTGAAGATCCTGAGGTGCACAGTTTTTCTCAGAAATAACTGCAACAGTCTATTAGGAGTCATGTTTTCCCATGGCCCTGCCTCCTATTATATGTTCAGATTCACATGGAGCATAGAAAAGACTCCATGGATGGTGGATATGGTCACAACTTTGCTCAGAGTCATCACTTACATACCTAGACAAATTATCAGATCCCCGATTCACCAGCAGCCTTAAAGAAAGATGCTCTTTTTTCATGGTAGCCAGTTGTAATTTTTTTTTAATTTGTTCTTTTATCTTTATTTACTTATTGGATAGAGACAGCGAGAAATTGAGAGGGAAAGGGGAGATAGAGAGGGAGGAAGAGAGAGGCAGAGAAACACCTGTAGCACTGCTTCACCACTCATGAAGCTTTCCCCCTGCAGGTGGGGGCCGGGGCCTCCAACCTGGGTCCTTGCGCATTGTAACATGCATGCTTAACCAGGTGCGCCACCACCCAGCCCCCTGTATTTTTTTTTCTTTTTTAAGAGAGCGTCACATTTAGGCTGGAATGTTTTGGTGGGGGTTGAGGACTAGTAGATTAAAACTGAAGAGGAAAGAGTAGCACTGCCCAGAAGCTGGTCTTTTCCTTGCGACTTCCTATTTGTTCAGCCTTCGTTTTTCTGTGAGTCCTTGTACAAACAGACTGAATACCTGGATTATACTCTCATCTGGACTCAAATACACATACATTACATACCCTTTTCTCACTAATCAGCCTGACACATTCCTTTGTTGGGAAATGGTTCCAAGACAAACACTGTCAGTACACCTAATGAGCAGGTCTGTGGGCTGCGCTTGGCAGTCCTGTCACATCCTGTTCAACAGTAGAGAACAACAGCCTGGGCTGGGGCTGCGGACGGACAGAGGGAACAGCTTCCCCATGCATATACACGTTTGTAATGGTATTTCCTTTCGGTGACTTTTCTTGGGATGCAGTCATTCAGTGAGCGTTATAAATGAGGTGTGGGTCATGGAAATAGTGAGTGGAAGTGTGGGCTCCTCTTCATAGGTGAGCACTCATTTGTTTTTTTCCATTTTAGTGTTTGCTTTTTGTTCTCTCTCTCTCTCTCTCTCTCTCTCTCTCTCTCTCCCTCTCCCTCTCCCTCTCCCTCTCTCCCTCTCATATTAAAAAGGAGCACATTGAGAGATTTTTCTCCATGACCCTCACACTCATGATCAAGGACAGGCTTCCTGCCTGTGGTCCAGAATGACAAAGGAACAAAGATGGAAGGAAAACATTTAGATTTCTGGGGTAATTAGAAAGCTGGAAACTAGAATTGTGAGTGGCAGACGGAGGCCAGTGGTTGACCAAGATGGAAGTGTTCTGTTCTTCGCCTATATGACTTCTCACTTTTAATCATGTTTTTGTGTCTAGAGAGGATCTGCTTGACAAAAACTCAAACTCAGTGCTTCCCCCCACACACACACACACGCTAAACTTTAGTCAAAGAGTAACTTGGTAAATAACAGTTCACCTTGGCCTACTGGCTCCTATATTCACATGTCAGAATGTTTCAGAATGTCTGCTAACATAGGCGAGACTTTTGTGAAACCCTCAGGGCTGACCTGACCCTTTATGCCATTAGGCCACTTGATAAATGCCTTTCATTTATAAACACAATTCTAGCTGGTGAGGCCAGTGAATGTTTTTTGGTTTGTTTTTTTTTTAAAGCCATTTAGTCACTTGACAGATGGCTGTCATCTCCATGTAGACACAATCCTTACCAAACTTCTAGTAGTTACCTGCTTAATATTGTGTTAATCACCTTCAAATTTTTGTTGTTTGAAGGGGACGTGTTCATCATTGTTTAATTCACATTGTAACTTGCCAACTGTAACGCTAGCTGGTATTCAATATAGACAAGTTCTCAAGGACACAGAGTACAAAAGAAAAGTTCTCCCTGAGTACAGGTCCTGGAAGGGGATGACAGAGGACCTAGTGGGGGTTGTATGTTATGCACGTACAAACTGTTGTATTTGCTGTCGAATGTAAAACATTAATCCCCCAATAAAGAAATTAAAAAAGAAAGAAAAGTTCTCCATATATATATAAATACATTTTAGTAAAAACAGAGTCCATGTCAAATATATAAATCTATAAGCAGCTTTTTATCACACCCTGTCAGAACCAGAAGAAGGGTCACATTTATCTATACACTTTTATTCGTGGGTAATTTTAAAGGGGAAACTATTTTAATTGACTCTAAAATCACTGAGAAATCTGCTTTTGATTTTGGTTTGGGGGTTGGGAGAGAGATAGATCAGGGCCTCATGCATGTGTGACTTCACCACTCCTGGGCCACCCTTTTCATCCTCTTTGTTTCAGAGAAGAGAACCCGCAGCACCAGAGCTTCTCCCCTGTGCTATGGCACACCCCCGTGGTGCCAGGGTCTGAACCCAAGCCACACACATAGTAAGGCACATATTCCACCAGGTGGGCCATTCAGACCCCTGAAACTCTTTTAATAAATAGAGGAGGATCACTTTTTCAAAAGGTCACTAGATTTGGAATACCAAAGTCTAGATGTCTTTTCTAACTCTACCACTAATCTATTATATGACCTTAGAAAAGCCTCTGAATCCCCCTACCAAAAAGCACGGCACTATTTCAATCCTGTATTGAGCGAAGAGCTTTACTTCAGCACCACTGCTTAGTATTTTGCAATAGTCTGTTTGCTAATTGGTCCTGATGTTTTCAGTGAAATTGACTCATTTTGTTCTAGTTTACCCAAGGGGAGGGAGTAAGAATGAACTTCAAATTGCGATTTAGTTCAGCGTTTTAGAAAAACTGTAGGCTACATGAGAAAACAGACTTTTTTTTTTCATTTTTCTCCCTCCTCCATTCTTTTCATCTTGCATAAAAAACCATAAATAGCCAGTAAATAATTCAAGCATGAATAGGCAGTTTACTTTTTTCTGTTTCCCAAATATGTACTTCTTGACATGCTTTTACTTATTCTACATCACTTTTAAACTGATTTCAGGGAAATTATCTACTTAAATGTAGGCACTAGCAAGATACGTGGATTTATTTAACCTCTGACCATATACTGGGATAGATGTATTTTATTGGTCCAGTGGTGGCTTCAGTGTCAAAAATACAGTCTTTGTTAAGCTACTCCAAGACTTTCATTTATTTTTATTTTATTATTATTTTATTTATTTATTTATTTTTACCAGAGCACTGCTCAGCTCTGGTTTATAGTGGTGTGTGTGTGTGTGGGGGGGTGTTTGAACCTGGGACTTCAGAGCCTCAGGCATGAGAGTCTCTTTGCATAACCATTATACTCTCCCCCCAAGACTTTAATTTTCAAAACATCTTTTAGATCCTTTTTTTTTCCTACTGTGTGCTTTTTCTTTCCCAATGGGACAGTAAATAAGTAACCTGAATACACAATAGGGAAGACAGAGAGAGTATTTACCTTTCCATACAAAAAAAAAAAGATATTGACTTTTCAGACTGAGCAGTATGTTCTGCAATGAGCTGTTTTATGCCTTAGAATTACGAGAGGTACAATAATATCTTGGTTTTGTCAGCCTGTTCATGATATGTTGAGGCTATTTTTTTAAAATATATATAATCAACTAACTATAGTGGTAAAGGTATTAGTATCATGTTAAAGCTGGGTGGTTGTTTTTTGTTTGTTTTTTTTTGCCTCTTTTAGAAGCACCTTTTGTTTTTCTTTCAGCATCCAATGTCTCTTACCTTGTCTTTTTTAAAACTTCTTCAGTATTCTGAATATTAAGCCATTCAGTGCAGCATCAAGAAACAAGTGCTCGCACTATCTGTATAGCTGTCATAAGCCATCAGTTCCTGATGTTTCCAAAACACTTAAAGTAGAAATAAAGACATAGTGGATGGATGTTCACCCTGCATCTAAACCGATCAGAGTACAGAACCTTAATAGAATCTGGGGGTGGGGGAGGGTGAGGCTGAGTAGCCATCCTTGTGTCACTCCCACCCACTACAACACATACCTACAGACCCACATACAGGCACGCACACGCCTACCTTACTTCCCTGCATCCTCACCCAACACAATCCCCATGGCTAGTGGGAGATTCCAGCTGTTGAATTTCAGCAAAAGCACCCTCTCTGTTTAGGAACCTACTTACTCATTGTCCTCAGAGAGTAAAAAACTACTACTCTGGCTTGCTCCCGGTGATGGTTGTTGTGACAGGTGAGAGTATTAGGGGAAACATTTATGAAATTTTAATTAAAAAAATAGGAAAAGACAGTGTTTACAGAGTAGTCATTCACGTAAGGTACAGGTATGTGGGACTGACTTTTGTGAAGCCAGTACTGTAATAGATAAGCTTATAAATAATGACCCAACAGTTGATCCAGACACCTGCATAGGAAGTTGTGGTGCTGCTAACTAGACTGACTTAACTAAAAGATCTACTTTGACCTTGAGAGTTGGGAGGATGATGAAGAAGGAAGACATTTATTGCTCAGTGCTGGTTTATGTTGGTGCAGGGGATTGAACTTGGGACTTTGGAAGCTCAGGCAAAAGAGTCTCTTTGCATAACCGTTATGCTATCTACCCCTACCCAGAGGGAAGAAGTTTAAATTAAAAGACTTAACTGGAAAGCAGTTGATTTCTGTGATTTTTTTTATTTTTATAGTATATTTACTTGTCTATTTATTTGTACTGAGTCAGGGCCTCATACAAGTTGCAGTTTCACTGCTCCAC
Organism: Erinaceus europaeus; assembly: GCF_950295315.1. NCBI lineage: Eukaryota > Metazoa > Chordata > Mammalia > Eulipotyphla > Erinaceidae > Erinaceus > Erinaceus europaeus. The sequence continues at coordinate 30,507 of NW_026648096.1, read as the reverse complement.
ATCTTTTTTTTTTTTTTTTTTTTGTCTCCAGGGTTATCACTGTGGCTTTGTGCCTACACTACAAATCCACTGCTCCTGGTGGCCATTTTTTTTTCCCCCACTGTTGTTGGATAGGACAGACAGAAATTGAGAGAGGAGGGGAAGACAGAGAAGGGGAGAAACAGACACCTACAGACCTGCTTCACGACTTGTAGGTGGGGAGCCAGGGGGCTTGAACCATATCCTTGCCCAGGTCCCTGCGCTTCGTACTATGTGCACTTAACCAGGTACACCACGGCTGGCCCCAGCTCCAGATTACCTTTTCATTCAGATAAAACAGAGGAAGAGGAGAGGCATCAAAGCTTTCTCTGTATCACAGTAACTCCCACACACTGTCGAGGTTCAAACTTGGGCTATACATATGACAACGTATTTGCCCTATAGTAAGCTATCCTTACTGCCCAACATCGATGATGTGAAGGAAAAAGTCAGAATTGAGAATGAAAAGAGACTAGCAAAATGTTCTTGGGAGTGGGAAAGAGAGGGTTTGACAATGGGCAGGGCATGGTGGAATGGGGGGAGGGCAGGAAGTTTTGAGATAATCACGGGGGGGAGGGGGGGCATGGTTTTCAGGTAGTGCCACCACGCCGCCCCTCCCACCCCTCACCCCCCGCCAAAAGGCACCAATCCTTTAGGGACAGAAAGGATGTTTCTGTGAAAGCAGGAAGCATGAAAGGTAGGTCCCCCTTCCCTAAAGTCATACACTCTGTGAAAGACAAGAACTTGAATTGGTGGTGGGGGTGCTTAATACTTAGGAAGTACCTAAGAGTAGAGCCTATGCCTTCTTCTCCTCAGAGTTTCTGACCTTAGTTTTGGTTTGTTTGTTTTCACCGAAGAGTCTGAAGAGCTTGCCCAGGCTACCACCCAGAGACAATGCAAAAGAACAGGCTTAGCTATTAGCACAGCATGTGGCTAATCAGGGCTAAGCCAGTGAGCAACTATGTTTGAAACTCTCATCTTTGACTTTTCCTTTGCTGATAATACTAACAGCTAAGCTTCATGAGAAAAGACTTTTCAGTGATTTCCAGATATCTTACATGTTTATTGTTACTTACATAGCATGACTCTTTTTATTGCTGTGATTATGAGACCCACCAAACTTTTACAGATACGCAGAGTGGAAACTCACGTTCCAAGTCCCATTCTCGGGGAGGCAAAGGGGTGACTGAAACAGCGTTGTTGTTGTTCATGTCTTCCCCCCTCATTGCACGTTGCTATGTCTCAGGCTGGAAGCATTGCTGTATACTTGACTCATACAAAGTAGGATTTTCTTTTTTCTTTTTGAACACTAGAAGTTTATACACTGATAAACAATTGATCACGGGGCTGGGTGGTGGCGCACCTGATTGAGCACACGTTACAGTGTGCACGAGCCCAGGTTCAAGCCCCTGGTTTGCACCTGCAAGGGGAAAAGCTTCACAAGGGGTAAAGTAGGGTCCTCCTCTCAATTTCTCTCTGTCCCTATCCAGTAATAAAGAAATAATTTTTTTAAAAAATTTGAACAAAATGCCTGCTAGTTTTATAACCCTGTAACCCATCAGTCTTCTACTTTAAGTTGCACAAAACTCATGGTCTGAGGTGTTCATATAAGTGTATCTTTTTTTGTTGCTGCAATGGCCAAGGGCTCGAATATGCTTGATTCCACAGCTCTGAGACTGAGTCTTTCATTCTTTGTACTTCAGGTAGAGACAGAAAGGGAGAGATGCCACAGCATCTGAGCTTACCCTGATGCCAGGGTACTCCCATGTGGTGTCAGCATTCAAATGTAGATTGTACTCACAGTAAAGAACATTCCCTACCAGGTGAGGCCATTTTCCAGTCCCTGCATAGATGTAGCTCAGTTTAAATAAATCTTATAAATAATGCTATAGCATAACATTTTAATTGATTGATTATAAATGTTCCATCTTGTTTTATATTTAACATAAGGATGGGCAGTGATAAAATTTCCTGACGTAGTCAGTCATTATAGAATTTGATCTTTTGGGGTAGGGGAGATAGCATAGTGGTTATGCAAAGAGGCTCCCATGCCTGAGGCTCTAGAAGCCTCAGGTTCAATCCCCCCATACCACCATAAGCCAAAGTTAAGCATTGCTTTAGTAGACACAAACAAACATTAGAATTTGACCTTCAAAATTACTCACATAAAGAGTATTTTTTACCAGATAGAAAAATGTATTGTAAAACAGTATTCTATGGGAACTCGAACAGACAAATCAGTGAAACAGGGTTTCAGGAGTACAGAAATAGACCTATGTGGTATGAGAATTTAGTGCATGATAAAGGCAGCACAACAAATGAGGGAAATGAAGAAAAAAAAAAAGGACCATTCCAATAGAGGGAACTAGGAAATAGAAAGCGTTCTAGAGATAACAAGAATAATGCTGGATTTTATCATACTCATCACCTCAAGAGAGTTTCAAGGAGCTGGGTGGTGGCGCAGCAGGTTAAGCGCAGGTGGCACAAAGTGCAAGGACCGCTTAAGGATCCCAGTTCGAGCCTCCGGCTCCCCACCTGCAGGGGAGTTGCTTCACAAGCAGTGAAGCAGATAGGTCTGCAGGTGTCTGTCTTTCTCTCCTCTTCTGTCTTCCCCTCCTCTCCTGATTTCTCTCTGTCCTATCCAACAACAACGACAGCAATAACAACAATAATAATAACAACGATGACGATAACTAATATGGGCAACAAAAGGGAAAAAAATTTAAGATATTTTCAAACTGAATCAGTATTTTAATCTAAAAAAATGAACTTCGTAAAGTACTAGAAGAAAAGATAATGACTAGTTTCATAATCCTAAAAAAGGGGATGTGTTTGTAAAGTTGACACAAACTCAGAAATTATGGATTCACAATGCTTTTAAATGCATTTTTAAAATGTTGATTGTTCAACATTCTATAAAGCAAAATGTAAACAGGAAACTTGAACTGTTTTCAACACATGATAAAGTATTAATTTTATGATGATAAAAAATCTTTTAAAGTCAGTCATTAAAAGCCAGTACAGGTCTGTGGAGGAAGTAGCTTAGCCATGAAGGAAGCCTTACCTGTGTGAGACCCTGACTTACATCACACACACACATTCACACCTACCCACCCCCTGCACTGCATTAAAAAAAATCTTTTTTTTTTTTAAGCAGAAAATCAGAGGGCATGTTGTGGTCCCACCCCTACCCCCAGAAAAAGTCAGCCATATGCTGCTTGCAAGAGTCTCACCTGAACCAACAAGACAAACACAGACTTAAAATGAAAGGATGATCTGACCGGTTAGTTCAGTGGGTTAGAGTGTGGTGCTAATAAAATGAAAAGATGGAAAACTATCACACAGGCTAACGGACCGCAAAAAAGGGCAGGAACAGCCATTCTCATCTCTGATACAACAGACTTTAAATTAAATAAAGTAATAAAAGATAGGCAAGGTCATTACATAATGATCAGAGGATCAATCAGTCAAAAGGATTTAACAGTTATTAGCATCTAAGCACCTGATGAGGGCCCGTCTAAATACATCAAACACTTACTAAAAGAGCTACAAAAATACATCAATAGTAATACAGTAATAGTAGGAGACTTCAACATTCCACTCTCATACTTAGATCAACTAAGCAGATAATCAACAAAGAAACAAGAGAATTGATCGAAGAGATGGATAGACTAGACCCCTCACAGAATGGGAGAAGATCTTCACATGCCACACATCAGACAAGAGACTAATCACCAAAATATACAAAGAGCCCACCAAACTTAGCAACAAAAAATCAAATGATCCCATCCAAAAAAATGAGCAGAGGATATGAACAAAATATTCACTACAGAAGAGATCCAAAAGGCTAACAAACACATGAAAAATTGCTCCAGGTCACTGACTGTCAGAGAAATATAAATAAAAACAACACACTGAGATACCACCTTACCCCTGTGAGAATGTCATACATCAAAAATGACAGCAGCAACAAATGCTGGAGAGGTCGTGGGGACAAAGGAAAACTCCTGCACTGGTGGTGGGAATGTAAATTGGTCCAGCCTCTGTGGAGAGCAGTCTGGAGAACCCTCACAAGGCTAGACATGGACCTTCCATATGACCCAGTAATTTCTCTTCTAGGGATTTATCCCAAGGACTCCATAACATCCAACCAAAAAAATGTATGTACACCTATGTTCATAGCAGCACAATTCATAATAGCAAAAACCTAGAAGCAAACCAGGTGCCCAACAACAGATGAATGGCTGAGAATGCTTGGTATATTTACACAATGGAATACTGTGCAGCTATTAAGAACAATGATCCTACCTTCTCTGACCCATCTTGGAGGGAGCTAGGAGTTATAGTAAGTGAGATAAGTCAGAAAGACAAAGATCAGTATGGGATGATCTCAACAGAAGTTGAGAAAGAGCAGAAAGGGAAACTCAAAGCAGAATCTGACTGAGTTTGGAGTATGGCACCAAAGTAAAAATCTCTGGGTGGAGGATGAGGGTAGATGTTCAGCTGTTACTAGGGGGTATTGGGGGGAAACAGACCTTTGGTGGTGGGAATGGTGTTAATTTAAATGAAAGAAAGAAAGAAAGAAAGAAAGAAAGAAAGAAAGAAAGAAAGAAAGAAAGAAAGAAAAGAAGGAAGGGAAGAAAGAAAGAAAAGAAAGAAAGAAAGAAAGAAAGAAAGAAAGAAAGAAAGAAAGAAAGAAAGAAAGAAAGAAAGAAAGAAACGAAAGGTCAGTAGAAAGGGGGCAGGTGTAGTGCACAGGGTTAACCTCACATGGTACAAAGTTCAAGGACCAGGGCAAGGATCCCGGTTCGAGCCCCCGGCTCCCCACCTGCAGGGGGGTCGCTTCACAAGCAGTGAGCAGGTCTGCAGGAATCTATCTTTCTCCCCACCTCTCTGTCTTCCTCTCTTCTCTCAATTTCACTCTGTCCTGTCCAACAACAACAATAGCAGCAACAAATTGGAAAAAAGATGGCCACCAGGAGTAGTGGATTCATAGTGCAGGCACCGAGCCCCAGCAATAACCCTGGAGGCAAGAAGGAAGGAAGGAAGGAAGGAAGGAAGGAAGGAAGGAAGGAAGGAAGGAAGGAAGGAAGGAAGGAAGGAAGGAAAGAAGGGAGGGAGGGAGAGAGGGATCAGTAAAAAAAGGACAAAGACGGGCCAGGCGGTAGTGCAGCAGGTTAAGCACAGATGGCATAAAGCACACAGACAGGCGTAAGGATCCTGGTTTGAGCTCCTGGCTCCCCACCTGCAGGGAGGTCACTTCACAAGTGGTGAAGCAGGTCTGCAGGTGTCTTATCTTTCCCCCTCCCTGTCTTCCCCTCCTCTCTCGACTTCTCTCTGTCCTATCCAGTAACAACAACAATAATAACAACAACAGTGATAAACAACAAGGGCAACAAAAGGGAAAAAATAGCCTCCAGGAGCTGTGGATTTCATAGTGCAGGCACTGAGCCCCAGCAATAACCCTGGAAGAAAGAAAGAAAGAAAGATAGAAAGAAAGAAAGAAGGAAAGAAAGAGAAAGAGAGAGAAAGAAAGAGAGAAAGAAAGAAAATGGACAAAGACATGAACTGATTTACCAAAATAAATAAGCAAGTTGCCAGTAAATACATTTTAAAACTCTATATCACTAGTCATTAAAATAAGCTAAAATAGGCGGCCAGGACAATAGTACTGGAGTGATGGTCTACACTGTTTCTTATTTCTCTCCTCCTCACCACCCACCCTTTGACACTACTTAATACAATTTTTATTGCTGGGGTTCAGTGCTGATACGACAAATCCACTGCACCATTTTTCCTTTTTTTTTTTTTTTTTGATGGAACAGAGAGGAGTTGAGGGATGACAGAAAACAGGGAGATAGAGAGGGAGAGAAAGATAGATACCTGCAGACCTAGTTCTCTGCTCATGAAGTGGACCCCCTGCAGGTGGAGAGCAGTGACTCAAACCCTGGACCTTGCGCTTGGTAATATGCGAGTCACAACCTAGCTTTGCTATTTTCAATCATTTAGCCCCTATATAGAAATATTAGTTAATATCACTTTTCTGCAAAGTTTTTTTTTTTTGTTTTGTTCCAAGTATTCAGAACAGTTCTTTCTGATATATTAGACAGCCCAACTGTCTTTGGAAATGATGGCCTAGCACGGTGGCTCTCAAACATTCATATTCATCAACATTCTCTGGAGAGCTAGTTAAAGTACAGATTGCTTGACCTCACCCTGGAGTTTATTATTCAGTAATTCTGGAGTGGGAACCTATAATTTGCATTTCTAACAAATTCTCTGGTGATGCTGGTTTGGCTGGTCCAAGGACCACACTTTGAGAGCCAACCACCTAGAACAAATTAAATATTAGAAAATTATGTAATATATCTAAAAGAGAATTGTCTTGGTGAGAGAAGACTAATGACCAGATGTGGGACACAATCTAAAGTCATGACATTTTGGATCTTTCATTTGAATGCCTCCCCTTCTGAATGTCCAGAAACATCTTATTCATAAACAGTCATGCTGCTCAGAAAACTTCTGAACTCTTTAAGTTTTCTAATATACCTAAGCTTGAACATTTCTTTTATTGTGACTGCATTAAGTATCTTAGTACTTTGAGGAACTGAAATGTAATGTGCTAAATAGAAGTAAATCCCATTCAGAGTCTTAGATATAGACCATCCTTAGGAATTATATCATTTCTTTTAAAGAGGCTTAATTCAAAATCTCAGCGCTTCACTTTTTCAGTTTTACATATAAAAGATTGACTGGTAAATCAAAGGGAGTCCATATATATGTAAACTAAGATTTTTTGTTTTTAAATCTGCATCAGCCTAGTAATATTCTCATATTCATTGCTTTGGCTGTAAATGTACCAAGACATTTCTAAATGTTACTTGGGTGTTTAGAACTACTTTGGAAAATTTGACAGAAAGCCATTCCTCTTATTTTTTGTTTTCTATGACACCAAATATAATTTATCCTAGCTTGTTCTCTCTCCCTCTCTCTCTCTCTCTCTCTCTCTCTCTCTTAAATCGTTAAAAGAAAATTTAAGTCTTCCTCATGTTCCTTTGCTTTCTCTAGTATTAAATATGATTTCTCTGAGGTAATCTCAAGAGATGGATCTGTGTTTGTTGAGGATTGTGCTAACTACCTGAAATAAACCACTGAATAAAGACTTAGAGGTCTTAGTCTTCATGTTCCCTGTCCTCCCCAACTGCTTCATTTAGGTCAATCTACTATGATTTTATACAGAGAGTATTACTAAGACTTTCTCTCACTACCCACAAACTAGCAAGAAGCATTTATTAAGCATTTGTACTAAAGATAATGATGAGATACTGTCCCCAGTAGGGCAGCAAAATTAACAAATGAAGTAATTAGCCCTTGTTTACCTTCTATTTCAGAGCTAAGATTTTAAGTAAGGCTTTTGTTAAAGGTATTAGCAGAGCTTGGTTTACATACTAAAAGTGCAAGACCTGTGAAAGCCAAATGTTTTGTTGGCTGCACTCAGGGAAAAACCCTTCCTTAATTACCTCTGGGGATTAAAAGGTAAATAAAAAGATTGTTGCAGGACACACCAATTGTTCTTCCCAGATTTGAGTCTTAGCAGATATCTGGGGAAGTGTGGCTGGTAACAGAGGACTCAAAACAAGTCCAAAACTGATCACCTACCTGCTTGTTCTGGAATCTTATGAGCCACCAGTCATGTTATTGTCTTTTATCTACTTTTCAACTGACTTAACTACTAAAATAAAATCACTGAACTATAAATTATGTAGAACTGGCGAAAGGCTCACCTACTCCGATACTGCCTCATTTAAATGTCTCATTTTGGCTGACTTTATTTACATTTGCCATTCAGAACTAGTATCATTTTAGGGACTAGCACATACGCACTGAAATCGGCCAGACATTTGACCAAAGGAGCTGAGTCTCTTCCACTCGTACAATTCCAATCCAGTCCTATGAATCTCTGTCTAACCACACCTCCAGCCCACTGCCAGCCTAAACAAATCTCAACGAACAATCACAAATGAGATAAGCCCAAATGAAGTCAGTCCATTTCTCACTCCGCAGAGAACCTCCATGTTGGGGTAATCCTACATTTCCAGACTTTGAGCTCTCTTCCTTCCCAGCCCTCCAACTTCTCCTGGGGTAGAACAGAAAGACATCTGGAAACTGTGGCTAGAGGATGGATTTCTAGTATCCTGGCTCAAGACTTGACTGTAAAACTTGGCCTTTCTTCAGCCATCAGCACCAATATAGTCAATTCCTTACTAGAATCATATGTTAAACTTGCCATATTTTAAGGGGATAAAAATCTCCTAAAAATTTCTCCTGTTCTGCCTTCCCGCCAAAAAAGAATGCATCTGTTACATTGACTTAAGTCATATTTCACTCATTTTTATCTTAAAATTTTTTATATCACGTATATGCTTCCAAACAGCATAAATACATTTTAAGTATATACACTGAGCATACGTGGGCAGGCATACACCATCCCTGCTACTGGCTGATTTCCCATTTAAGCAGTTATAAGTTGATTGCTTAGATTCATTTACTTACAATATAACAGAATAAAACACTAACCCAAAACATTTAAAATAGCCAGGCCCTAGTGCTTATCTCGCTTAGCTAAGAGATTTAAATAATTATCTTGGTTTCCTGGAAAACCAATAATAACTAGTGGCCCGATGGGGTGCCTGACATAGTAGCCATACACAAAACCACACTTGAATACCTGATAATGTGCACTTAGTTCTGCACCCCACCCTCTTCACTGTGGGCTCTGCAGAGTGGCAACCAGCCAAAGCTCTGCCCCACTCTGCCGGCCTGTCCCACTTGTCAGGGATCCAGCCAAACCCAAGCCTGAATCTTGGTCCTCATGAAATATCTGAGGTCATTGCCTGAGCCAAAAATAAAAATGCAGCAGGAGAAGAACCCAACACATTTCAGTGACACCCCCCCCCCAACTTGGGGCAGAGGCCATTAGCAGTTTCCTTTGACCTCCCTGTTTGCAGCTAGAATTGGACAGGCGCAGAGAAAGACATCAAGCCATCAAGCTTGTCTCTAATTGGTCTCATATCATCGGTATTCCAGAGCAGGAAACGGTCTGCAGCCAGGAATTCTACCTTCTTTGCCATATTGAGAACTAAACCTTTTCCCTCTTGCACACACATTTATTTCTGTTAGAGTGTAGCCAGTTAATTTTCTTAGTTTTGAGGGTTGTGATCAAAGCCTTGTCTGTCCCAGTCTCGTAGTAGTTGACTCTTAGACTCCTAGATCATGAGCTTTTCCCTCTTTGTTAGACTAAAAACTTACCCCACTAAAGTCAGTAAACTAAATTTTATGAAAAGAATGTTCATAAGAGGCATGGAGGCCAGATGGTGGTGCACCTGGTTGAGTGCACACATTACCGTGTGCAAAGACCTAGGTTCAAGCCCTGGGTCCCTACCTGTAGGAGAGAAGTTTCACAAGTGGTGAAATAGTGTTACAGGTTTCTATACCTTCCTTTCTTCCATCCATCCATCCTTCCTTCCTTCCTATTTATCATCTCTATTTATTTTTCCTTCTTCCCTCTATTTCTTTATATATATATATTTTTTATTTATTCCCTTTTGTTGCCCTTGTTTTATTGTTGTAGTTATTGTTTTTGTTGTCTTTGTTGGATAGGACAGAGAGAAATGGAGAGAGGAGAGGAACACAGAGAGGGGGAGAGAAAGATAGACACCTGCAGACCTGCTTCACCGCTTGTGAAGCGACTCCCCTGAAGGTGGGGAGCCGGGGGCTCAAACCAGGATCCTTATCCCAGTCCTTGAGCTTTGCGCCACATGTGCTTAACCCGCTGCATTACCACCCGACTCCCCTCTTCCCTCTATTTCTGTCTCTATCCAAAATAAATCAAAATTCTAAATTATTTTTTCAAGTATGAAGTCTCATTTTCCACTGCTTTTACTAGGAGGTAAAGTGAGATTTGTGTTGTCCCAAAGCAGTGTAGATTGCCCTTATCCCAAAAAGGGGGACTCAAATTCTTCCTTCCTCTTTGCATATACCACATGCGAAGGTGTATCCAATCAGGTTCATTCCAACATGGCTGCCCCAGTTGTTAAAATACCTCCACATGTGATGGTAAATGACTGCTACCTCTAACCAAAATAAGCCTTTCCATCTAATCATTCCATTTTATTTTGCTGACAAGGACTGAGAAAGAGCTTAGAAAACAATTATTTGCAGCTCAGGAGATGATGCAGTGGACAAGGTGTTGGACTCTCAAGCATTAGTCTCCAGGTCCCTAGCATTGCACAAATCAGAGTGATGCTCTGGCTCTCTTTTCTTTTCATTAATAAATAAACAGTCCTTCCTGTTCAATGAAATGTTGTGAGACAGAGACAGAAAGCAGCTCCCTTGGATCAAATTGCTTGTGGTCAGAGTTGTATGTCCTAGTTCATGTAAGCTATTTCATATTTAAAGTAATGCTTTTTACTATAAGTCCTGTCTCACTCAGTCCCACCAACCCAGTTCAGGAGTTTCTAGCACGAGCCCAGCAAGGCTGTTTTCCCACTTATTCAGCCACAGATTTCTTGACAAGAAAATTTGGAATCTGGAGGTAAAATGCAAGGCAGACATCTTTCCCCCTCTCCCTTGCACATAATCTGCAAATGGAAGGAACCCTAAATACCCTCACTGTTCTGTGTTGAGTGAGGTTCAGAGATGAAGTAACCTACCTGAGGTCCTGGTGATGCTAGACCAAGAATCCCAGGCTCCTCAGTCTACCCAAGTCCTCTTCTTCTTTAGTAAGTAGCCCTGATGATATTATATAAGTCTCCTTTTCACTGTGGAAGTTTCTTTTCTTTCCTTCTTTCCTTCCTTTCTTCCTTCCTTCCTTCCTTCCTTCCTTCCTTTTTTTTTAAAAATAGGAAGAGAGAGAGAGAGAGAAAAGGAACCAGACATCACTCTGGTACACGTGCTGCTGGGGATTGAATTTAGGACCTCACACTTGAGAGTCCAATGCTTTCTCTATTGCGCCGCCTCCCAGACCACTCATTATGAAGGTTTCTAAACCCCAACTATTTCACAGTTATATAAAGGTGGCTTATTTTGGGGAAGCAACTAAGAAACCATTTTTCTTTGATTTGTCAGTTGATCTACAAAGAATACCACTAGGAAATAGCTTAGAGGTTCTGGACCAGAAATTGAATAAATGTGACTGAGGGCCAACCACCAACATGGCCTGTCAATTTATTGATATATGAGTCATTGAAAATTAAGAACATTAGCTATCACACACACACACACACACACACACACACACACGACTTAATATCCTACACTGGACTTAATTGGTTGGTAGGAGTAGCAGGTGACATGAACAAAGTCTACTAAGGGGGCACTACTTGAACATCCTGTGGGTGGGTGCCCATCTGTGCTGCTGCCTCCAGATAAACCAGGTCAACAGTTCTCAGCTGGGATCATCTACCCAGTCCCAGAGGGTAGTTGCTGGCTGTTGTGTCTAGGAGAAGGTGTATAACGGGAGGTGAAGAGACTACTACCAGCACTACTAGCACCCAATGGGTAGAAGCCAGGGATACCACTAAATATCCTACAACATGCGGGATGGCCTCTCATAATAGAACTTAGTCAACCCAAAATGCCAGTAGCATCCTGGATTAAGTGAAACAATAGATACTGGATTGGAGGGCAGGGGGATGTTGGTGACTAGGTCTCCCTGGAGTTGCAGTTTTTTAGACATTTGGAGGGGAGATGTAAGGTCTTTGTTTTCTATAGGGGCAGCAATAATCAGCCAGCAATGACACTGCTGATAGCTAGGGCTGGGTGACCCAGAAATGAAGATGCTGACTTCCATTTGATTTACTGCTAAGGAAGACTGGCGAGACATTTGTCTTTGATTATCTGTTGTGATTTTCTGCACAGATGATTATGTTGGTAGGTTTGCCTTAGGTAAGAGATCCCAAGAAGTGTTTTTGAGTCCTTCTTTTAAAATAGGAAAATGAATAAGCACTAAGGAGGCAGTAAATCTTTTGAACGTGAAAATCTCTTAGTAATAAAAATTAAAGACCTATTTGAGTCCCTTTCTTTTATGAAGAAGTAAACCTGTATGTGGTATTTTTATATAAATGTGATAGTTTCTCTGCATATTATGTTCTTGTTAGAAAGCTTCATAAAGTTTATGTAAGAAAATAGTTTCACTTCCCCCTCATTCTTTTAGTCCTTAAGCTTTTCCTTTAAGGGAGAAATTAATTAAATCTCAAATCTCTGAAATCTGAAAGGTCATTGATCAGTCTGCCCATTGTACATGTCAAAAGATGATTGCTGGGTTACAGATTGTTAGAAGGTACGACTTGGTTCTATTTTCAAATCATTAATTTTTTTTTATCTTAGACTTTTTTTTTTTTCAGTTACTGACCTTTGACTAGAAAGAGCAGGTGCACTTGGTCCCTCCATCACCCTGTGGGTGTTTGTTGCACCAGAAATATCCGATAAGATTCCACCTCTCCACTCTGGTATTGACAGAGATAAGGGAGTGGTACTGAAGGAACCCAGCAGTGTGCGCCTTATCAATCACTGCCCTCAGGCCATATCCCTAGGTGTACAAATCACTGACTAACCCTGAAAGGCAAGGGGGCAGGAAGGAGGAAATTTATTTGATAAAGGTACCATTAGTGTCACTTCCATGATAGGAAGTTGCAGAGGTGTGACCCAATGAGGACAAAGTCACCACTGCTGGGGAATAAACTGAAGGGACTAGGATACCCAGGTCTGACCTTCATTCCCCCCTAGAAGGTCAGCTGCCCAGGCCAGCATGACACCAGCCTCGAGGGGACCAGTAGTTGAGTCACCAGGAGAGGTGACTTCATTTCCCTGTCTTCTGCATGGTTCTTCCACACATGCATTCACCATTCTGTTTGTTTGTTTTTGCATGCCCCCAGGGAGTGGGTGGGAAAGCGGTCGCTGTCCACTGCGTTTTACAGAGGAGAAAACCAGAACATCAAGAAAAGAAATGAATTGTTCAAGGCCACCAAGAAGAAAAAGGAAAGATTGGGGGCCAGGCAGTGGTGCACCTGGTTAAGCAGACACATTACAAAGTGCAGGGTTCAAGCCCCTGGTCCCCACCTGCAGGGGGAAGTATCACAAGTGGTGAAGCAGGGTTGCAGGTGTCTCTCTGTTTCTTTCCTTCTCTCTTATTTTTTAAATTTTTTTAATTTATTCCCTTTTTGTTGCCCTTGTTCTTTTATTGTTGTTGTTACTGATGTCGTTGTTGCTAGATAGGACAGAGAGAAATGGAGAGAGGAGGGGAAGACAGAGAGGGGGAGAGAAAGACACCTGCAGACCTGCTTCACCACCTGTGAAGCGACTCCCCTGCAAGTGGGGAGCCGGGGGCTCGAACTGGGATGCTTACGCTGGTCCCTGCGCTTTGCGCCACATGCGCTTAACCCGCGGCGCTACTGCCCGACTCCCCTCTTTCCCTCTCTATATCCTCCTCTCCTTTCAATTTCTCTCTATCTCTATTCAATAATAAATAAAAATTTAAAAAGTATTTATTAAATAATAAAGGAAAGGTTTCTGATTTGTGCACCAACACTTTGTCTGCAACCCTGTGGTAGATAGGTCAGTACCCAGCCATGCTCAGTGGCATGGCGCTCTGTGGGAGCCTTAGCCATGCTGCCAGGAGTGCTGGGTTCTAGTCCCAGTGCTGCCTTCAACCCACTGCATCCTCGTGGGACTATGCGAGTCCTCACACAATGCCATGTCCTCAGCTGTGAAATGAGGGGGTTGAAGGAGACATCCCTGGCAGCCGGGTAACCTGATGGAGTCAGGTTGAAGTGAACACCTGCTGAAGGTAGCAGATAGCTGCCAAAACTGGAAGGAGCAAGCTTAGCTATCATATCCAGCCTTTCCACAGGTTGGGTGGGATGCTGAATGCTTTCTTTATCCATTACCTCACTTGAGCCTCACAACATCTCTGTGGGGTGCTTATTATTCAGGACTCCATTTAGCAGATAAGGAGACTGAAGTACAAAGAAATGACATCTCTTGCTCAAGGTTATTGTTTTAGTCTGCTCAGGCTGTCCTACAAAATAACACAAACTGGGTGGCAAAAACAACACATACTTGTTTCTCACAGTTCCAGAAACGACCAGACCCTAGTCAAGTCCACCATGGCTTGTGCTTGGTTTCAGGTGAGAACTCTATTCCTAGGTTGTAGTCTTTGAACTGCTTTCCTCTGACTTCCCTCCTACAAAGTAGGGGGAAGTCTTGTGTCTGTTCTTTCAAGGACACTATTCCTATCACGTCAGAGTCCACCCTGATGACCTCATTTAACTTTAAGTACTTCCTAAAGACCCTCTCTCCAAATGGAGTGGCATTAGGGTTTAGACCTTCAATATAGGAATTTGGTGGTTGACAACTCAGTCATACAGGTAGACAGTGATTCAAAGGTGGAATTTGAAATCAGCTCACCTCAGCCATAGCCTTTCTCCTAACCACCACTCTGCCTTCCGTGGCTCGAAGAGCTGAGCAGATGCAAGAGGCTTCTGGGAAATGGTACCTTACTGTCTTTCCATCTCCTTTCTGTGACAGCCATCCCCTCTCCCTCTAACTTGCTGCCTTCTCTCCTGGGTACAAGAAAGGGTGAGACGATACTCCTTTGCCGGATTTTCTTTTAAAAATATTATTAAGGGCCAGTGAAATAATTCATTTAGCTAATGCGTTGCTCTGGCATGTATGCAACCCAGCTTTGAACTTGCCATCCATCACACTGAAGGATGCTTTGGTGCTGTGGTGTCTTTCACTGCTCTGTATCTATCTATCTACCAAAAGTAAAAAATAAAATAAGCAGGAAGTCAGGCGGTAGCGCAGTGGGTTAAGCACATGTGGCACAAAGTGCAAGGATCGGTTTAAGAATCCCAGTTCGAGCCCCCAACTCCCTGCTTGCAGGAGAGTCGCTTCACAAGCGACTCCTCTCTGTCTTCTCCTCCTGTCTCCATTTCTCTCTGTCCAACAACGACGACAACAATAATAACTACAATAATAAAACAACAAGGGCAACAAAAGGGATTAAATAAGTAAATATTTTTTTAAATGTTAAATAAAATAGTATTAGCATGAGAGAGAACCAGAGCACCATTCTGGCATATGTGATACTAGGGACCAAACTCAGAACTGCGTGTTTATGAGTCTGGCCCGCTAGCCACTATGAACCTCCCAGACTACTGACCAAACTTCCTTTCTTTCTTTCTTTCTTTCTTTCTTTCTTTCTTTCTTTCTTTCTCTCTTTCTCTCTTTCTCTCTTTCTCTCTCTCTTTCTTTTTAAAACTGTTTTTGTTTTCCTTTTTTTTAATTTTTTTATCTTTATTTATTGGATAGAGACAGGCAGAAATCAAGAAGAAGGGGGAGAGAGAGAGGGAAAGAAACAGAGAAACACCTGCAGCACTGTTTCACCACTTGCAAAGCTTTCCCCCCAGAAGTGGGGACCCGGGGCTTGAACCCAGGTCCTTGAGCCTTGTATGTTCAGCCAGCTGCGCCACCACCTGGCTCCCTGATTTCTTTTTCTTCATTTTATTTTACTTTATTTATTTATTAGATAGAGACAGAAAGAAATTGAGAAAGGAGGGGAAGAGAGGGAAAGAGACAGAGAGACACCTGCAGCCCTACTTCACCACTTGTGACGCTCCCCCACTGCAGGTGGGAACCAGGGGCTTGAACCCAGGTCCTTGCGCACTGTAATGTGTGCTCTTAATTAGGTACACCACCGCCTGGCCCTGACCAAACTTTCTGAACCCTTATCAGTACCAGGTCTAAGTCAGTGGCAATATGAATGGTGTCCCACTGACCATTCCATGCCCAAGACTGAAACACAACACACAACAGGAGAAGCAAAAGAAACACAAGGCTGCGTCCAGAAAATGGTTCTTTTACAGCCACCACTGAACCCAGCCCAGTACTTGTCACTGCACAGTTCATGTGGAATCCACTTCCCTGGGTTCCTGGGTAAAAGCTGTTTGTCACTCATGTGTGGAAGGAAGAGAAGTTAATCCACACTGGCAGGCCACCCACTGGAGTGGCGATCATTGTGCTTGTCAGTTACTCATTATTAAAGACTTCACCGTGAAAACAAGGCATTTAGACTTCTGTATAGTAAGTTCATCATCCACCTGGAATGTGTCTTCTCTACAGATTGCAATATCTGTGTGGGGCCTTTTGTTTTTGTTTTTTTTAATAACATTCTCTCCCTTGCTCTCTCAGGCTTTGCTCTTCTCACTTGTGTTATAAAGGCAAACTTATGAAGGCAGGGAATTTTCTTAATTTTTTATAAACTCAGAAGACCCATACTACCGGGTACTACCAAGAAAATAAAAATGTGTCTTTACCTGTTGTTACTGTCAAGCAAAGGCCAGCAGTTAGCAGGGAACCACTTAAGTCAGGCTAACTGAAATGGAAAGTCACAGTTTCACAGCTAATGGGGGTTGTGACTGGTGCTTGGAGTGTTGTCCATCTTGTGAAGCCTTCCTTTCTCTCCTTCTGTCCCTTCACCCTGGAGTTAACTACCAGCACTACTTCTTCAGTGCACAGGGCATGGACACACAGAGCTGCTCGAGCTCTGTCCATCCTAACTAAGCAAAATCACAACTGCTGGTTGACCATGGACTTGGGAGAACCCATAAGCCTGTCCACAGCTAGCTCTAATCAAAAAAGTTTTTCCAGAGCAGGGGAGATAGCATAATGGTTATGCAAAAAGTCTTACATGCCCGAGGTTCCAAAGTCCCAGGTTCATTCCCCTTGTACCATCCAACATAAACCAGAGCTGAGCAGTGCTCTGGTGAAAGAGAGAAAGAAAGAAGGAAAGAAGGAAGGTAGGAAGGAAGGAAAGAGAAAAGAAGAGAGATAGAAAGAAAGAAAGAAAGAAAGAAAGACACATCAAATCAGTGGGGTTTACAGTCAACAATATTTATACACCTATCCCATATTTGGGAGCTACTCTCTTCCCTGATCCAGCTTTCTGGTCCTTTTTCTAGCCATGACATCATCTCCCCAGACAATAACTTCGGTCCACCTGCATATCAGATTTCAGGCTCAGGGAAAAAAAAAAAAAAACTAGTGTAGCCACAGGCCCTTTGAAATATAACTAAAATATGCCTACTAGCTATCTACAAAACGTAGACCCCCCCCTCCCCCAACTCTTCATCTGTGCTATTCCAGCCTTTAGGTTCATGATTAGTCAACAATTTGTTTGGCTTTATATGTTAACTCTCTTTTCAGCCACCAGGTTCCAGATGCTAGCATGATGCCAACCAGACTTCCCTGGACAGACAACCCCACTAGTGTGTCCTGGAGCTCAGATTCCCCATAACCCTGCCCCACTAGGGAAAGAGAGAGGGAGGCTGGGAGTATGGATCAACCTGTGAACACCCATGTTCAGCAGGGAAGCAATTACAGAAGCCAGACCTTCCACCTTCTGCACCCCACAATGACCTTGGGTCCATACTCCCAGAGGGTTAAAGAAAAGGAAAGCTATCAGGGAGGGGGTGGAATACAGAGTTCTGGTGGTGGAAATTGTGTGGAGCTGTACCCTTATCCTATGGTTTTGTCAGTGTTTCCTTTTTATAAATAAAATAAATTTTAAAAAGAGAGAGAAAGGAAGGAAGGAAAAGAGACAGAAAGAAAGGAAGAAAGTAAAAGAGACAGAAAGAAAGAGAGAAAGAAAGAAAGAAAGAGAAAGGAAGGAAAGGGAGAGAGAGAAAAGAAAAGTTTATCTAGTGAAATTCAGCCCTGAGCGTTTTAGAAAAAGGGAGAGCCCATTTCTGAGACTCATTTCTCTTCCCAAGGGCAGCACTGTCCAGAATAAATCATTGAGCCCCTGGCCACACAGAGGTTTGTATGTTGCTCATTTCACAACCGCTAATCCTGTCCACGGTTGGCTTTTGCAGGTGTGAAATCTGTGGCGCCGTTTTCCACTCTGAATGCAAAGAAAAGTCTGTCCCCTGCCCGAGGTGTGTTCGCCGAGAGCTGCAGAAGAAGCAGAAGTCTTTCTGGAGGAGGTTGAACATGGATGAGAGTCTGGAAGAGGCTTGTACCATGTTTGAGCTGTCCTACCAGAACACTTGACTCAGATGAAATCCAGGACAGGGTTTGTCTTCTCAATGATGCATCAGCCCACAGGGCTCCCTAACTAGCCAGTTAGATCCCTTTGGAAGGAAGAGTATATCTCATCTTTAGCTAGCTATAGATATATATTTATATATACACATGCATACGCATACCTATATGTCCTGTACATATGCTCTGTATAAATTATTGTCTAAAAGGCCCATAGAGCCTCTATGGCTCAAAAAAAAAAAAAGACTACCAATAGTTGAATTTTTACTTAGCCATGAATTTGAGCTGTTTGCACCCAAGCAAAATGTGGTTTATATACATTCTTTATAGTTCAGATATATATATATATATTTCCCCCCTCACAGGAGCCATTTTCTTACTTAGGACACAGGATGAATCATATCCTACAGATTAGCAGTTCTTTGGTTTGTTTTTCGTGTTATTTATTCTTAGCCCTCACAGAGACAAGGTGAGTGAGGCATGCACCCTAGGAATCACTCCTGCATCTTGCCAGAGCCCGTTTCTCTCTGGTCTCTCCCGTTTCTGCTGCAGAACAGTGGGTAGAGGCTGAGTCAAATGGCTTGAAAATCAAGAGTCCGAACCCCCCCCCCCCCGCAACAATAAACAGATACCCTTATTTACAAGGAGAGCTAGTTTCGATTTTGAAGAATGGGTCTTCCCTAGAAGAGACCTCCGCCGCCAAGTACTGGTTGGTCTCTTTAACGGTACAAATCGCAGTGGCTGCCTGATGACACCACACTCCGCCATATTTGCCAGGTCATAAACAAGGCTCCTTTAAGACCAGTTTTCCAGGGTGATGTTTATGACTGTTCTGATGACAACTGGGAGTAAATTTCCTAGAACTGCAGTGAAATACACTGGTTTGTAGACTGGCAGACAAGTTTTGTGGTGTGTACATTCCAAGAGATGGTCTTCAACGTTCTTGGTTTTTGGTTTTTTTGGTTTTTTAACCGCCACAAAGGTTGTTCCTGCGCACTCATTTTCAATGTCTTATTTTTCATTGTTCCTCACTGCACTTTCATTTTGACTTGTAATTTGTTCATCACTTCACTTCTACTTTTACTTTTTCAGCTGTTTGAGAATATCAGAGTGACTTGAAATTTCAAAATATTAACTCTAGCCTATTAAGAAAGCGTCAAACTTATAAGTACAATTAATGGATTAACTGTACTATTATTAAATACACATATATTCACTCATAGGATTACTACCTTCAAGTAAAACAAGAAGTGCTAAGATAATGCGGTAGGGATAAGATGTATAATAAATTGCTTAGCCATTTGGCAGGGTAGTATCCGCTTTGCATTGCCCTTTTACAAGAGCCAACATAGCAATCACCGACTGAAGTTGTAGGTAGGATGGTACTAGAAATCAAGAATTCCATGCCTTCTACCTTACCTCTTCCCAGAACAGAAAAACATTCTTATGTCAAAGCAATTCTGATTAGACTATATGAAAAGGTTCTGTTTGCTTCCAGTCAGCAGATGCTTTCAATGCCTGTATGATTCTAGCATTTCACTGTTGCCAGAACCTGGTGAATCACTGACTCACAACATGGTACATGGAACCCCCCTGCTCCTTTTTCCTGTCTCTCTTATTCCCTCCAGATCTCAACTTATGGTACTTCCATCCACAGAAAGATGTGACATTTTAGACTAACTTTTGGCCAGACTGTAAGCATTAGACTTCTCAGACCATGCCAGTTCCATTGGCCCCAGACCACACATTTTAGTGAAGTAGCTCAACTCAAAAACAAAAGCAAAAAATAAACAAATGGGACTATGTCAAGTTCAAGAGCTCAGTACCCTGCATGCATTTATTTTTCTGATTACACAGTAGCTGTAACCAAGGCATGAAAACTTGGTTAAAGGCCAGGGCCCTATTCAGAAGACTTCTCACAGTGCCTTTTATCCTTGGAAACCCAGGTTGATTTCTGTACACTCACACACACACACACACACACACACACACACAGACTAGGGTGGAACATTTCAAACAAGTACTTGGCATAGAAGCAAATAAATTTGATCATCTCCTCTCTCCTTCTCCCCTTTATGAAATACAGTATTTATATTTTCCAGCCTCAGAGAAGATAGCAGAACATGATCTTTCACAAGAGAATTATAGACCTACTTATTATAAAACAGATGTGCTCCTATGGCAAAGTGCCTTTTCCTCCGCCCCCAGCTCCCTGTCACTGTAGCTTACCTTTCCTTTGCTGTAATTAATGTATCTGTGATTCCAGCTGTCGGCAATGCAATCCCCAGCACTATGCTTGGGGACCTGGAAGGTGGGGCTGTCTCCTCCCCTGTTGGCATGTTTGCTCTCAGCACAGAATTTCCTGTCCCAGCTCTCAGACATCCAGGGTCAGACTTGCAGAGAGTCAGTGTTTGGGATCCCTGTCTACAGGGCTTTGTTTCCACGGGTATCCGTTTAAAGGGCCTTGCTAAACATCGGCAGTCCCTGCGAATTCCTAAGGAAGAACTTTCCACCCACATAGTTTTCTGCTTACTTTCAAAGGGGGGGGGGGGGGGGCGGGTAGATGTGCTATCAATGTCAGCTGTCCAGAACTGGAACAGTATCCCAGTGGCTTCTGTTTTCTCTCCTTTTTGTACATCTCTGACAGCCGGGTCAGTCCAGTGGCAGGCCTACATCAACACTCTAGGCCACCACCGCCCAAATCTGATAGGGCAGGGTGCAGCCAAATTAGGAGCTGGGGCTGCCATGAAAATTCAGAATTGCTATTTTTCAGCCCAGAATTCCTTAGAGCACATGAACACCCTTACTGTTTTCAACCCTCACAGATTACTTGGTGTGCTGTTTAGGTAATTGTTTCACTGCCTAGAAACTGTCGAAACAAAAGTAGATCTGTGGATTACCACCTCCTTAAGACCTAGCTAATACCTGCTTTCCCTCATGTTCCGTTTTTCATCCCATATTAAATATCTTGCACATAAAGCACATGAGAAAAATGGTCAATTAAATCTCCTAGAGTTGGCAGGCAAGTCAAGGGAACCTCTTTTCATTTGAAAGGCCCATTCCCTGCTCTATCACTTGAGGGAATCCCTCCAGGCAGTGCCAGAAACTCTTAGGGGAGACAGCCCAACCCTGGTGAAATGTTGGCATCTAACCTGCAGTGAAGAAGCCAGTTCTTAAAATAAACTTGTGTGTACCACTGCAGGAAGGCCACAAAGTACTTAAAAAGCAGTCAACTGGAATGGGAGTCATGTTCTTTCCAGGACTTTTTTTTTTTTTCTTCCCAACACAGAAAGCCTCTTTATAAGAAAAATCATGCCCCCCCCCCTTTGTTTTACTGCCTTTACAGGGGTCTATATTACAGTCATTTTCAGATCTGTAGTACTATAAGGTTCTCTCTCTCTCTCTCTCTCACACACACACACATTTAGTGCTTGATTCACATTAATCAAGCTCTCTAGAACAGATCTCCCCCCAAAAAGGGAATGTCACTAGCCAATGTCCTAGAGGATTTGTGGTTTCTTAGCACCAGAGAGGTGGTGGGATATGCTTCAGGCTCCTGCAGGCGGTCTATGTCCTGATTTCCTCCCGACCACAGTGAAAGCTGGTGTCCTGTCACTCATGTTGCTCTGTGCAGTGAATCCTCTTTGATGGGGGTCTCACTTCTGTTTTCTGTGTGTGGACACACTGAAAATTAACACTGGATGGTCTCTTCCTGTGCCTCCTTGGAAGGTTTGGCTTCCAGACCTGTGTGTGTCCAGTCTCTACTCATGGCCTGGCAAATTCATAGGCGATTTTTCTGTGGTGTAGGAAGGTCATGATGCCACGATAAGCACTTTCTGCACGAGAGACACTATCTGAGGAAGTCGGGATATATTCTGCTCCTAGTTTTAGGGTAAAGCCGACGCTGCGTTTCACATTTTGTGCAGGATTATCCATCTCCACCCATCTGTTGCACTTCAGCAAGATAACCTGCTTATGCAATTAGTCTTCACCCCCTGATTCTAGTACTGCCTAGAGCCAACACAAAGGCTTTTTGTTTGTCTTACCGCTCCTAAAAAAAAAAAAAAAGAAAGAAAAGTGAGATACATATAAATTTCCACCTTCTTATTTCTTGACTTTTTCTGGCTCACTGCATTATTTACTCTGAAATAATGTGGACTAGTAGTGAACTGAGGACAAGACTGAAAGAAGTGAGTCTCCCCACATCTCCCCTTGCCCCAGCATGAACTCAATCACTGGAAGTTTTTCTTTCTTTGCTTTTTCTCATAACCAGACATTGGAGCTTCCTGCATCAAGGACCCTGTACTGTTCTTCTAACCAAGCCTGGTAGAACTAAGTACTCTAGTTTGAATCCAGTGATGATTGAATAAGACCTGCTCAGTTTATCTAAACAGATAAGTCCTGGTTCGTATTATTATATTATGGTGGTATAGTGCTTCCACAGTACAGTCCCAGCCCCCCAGCAGTCTTCTTACTGGTAGACTATTTTAATTTCACTTTAGTGAGAAAAAAAAAATAAAACAAACTCTGACTTGGGGAGTTTCTTTGGTGTGTTTAGTATAAAATTAGACTCCTGAAAACTAGAGGAAGTTATGTTGCAAGCAGTATTCATAGACCGTGTGAGGAAATGTAATAGGCAAGACTATGAACAAAAATTCAAGTCTATTAATATATACATAGTGAGAGCTGTGTTTAATAAGAGAGACTCAGAATCCAAGTTATTGTTAAACTCTAGAGAAAGTCAGAGGTGTGCAATATTGTCCGAAGCAAGGGCTTGATTCAAAATCAGTTTCAGAAGTTCATGTTATGTGGCCGTTTTCCAACTAAAGTTACCTTCCAAGGGGATGGAAGACATTATTAGACCCAAATGAAGGAGTGGTTAGGGTGAAGTTTAGGTGGTGGGTGTGATTTGATTCCTTCCTATGGAAAAAGAAGCCATCTTGTTAGGATGGACTGGAGTGAGACCAACTGTTGCCCTGCTAGAAGAGTCAGGCGCCTCCAGCAACTCTTAGCACAGTGAAGATTCCCTGCCCACCAGCCTCTCTCCCCTTCCCCTGGTCATCCCAGCCCCGGGACCTGAGGCCCAGCCCAAATTCAGGTATTATGGCTAGGAAGCAACTGATGGACAACTGGGGCCTATGGCTCCTTCCTCCATGCTGACCTTCCCGTTCATTTGCTCTCCCCATAGGAGTGCCTTATAGGACAGTCTAGTGCTTCTAGTCTCTCTGGCCCACTTGAACCCTGCAGGACACAGGATCACTTTGCTTCTTCCCTGTTAGCTACTCTTTATACAGAAGCACTTAGAGCCTGCATGGAATTCCATAGGCATGTCAGACTGCTCACCTTTGTCTAACCTGGTGCCTTAACCTCTTGGGTGAAACGATTCCGGTTGGAAACACACTGTTAAAAGTCGAATGATAGAGATTCAGGCAGTAGCACAGCAGGTTAAGCGCAGGTGGTGCAAGTGCAAGGACCGGCGTAAGGATCCCAGTTCGAGCCCCCCACTCCCCACCTGCAGGGGAGTCACTTCACAAGTGGTGAAGCAGGTCTGCAGGTATCTATCTTTCTCTCCCCCTGTCTGTCTTCCCCTCCTCTCTCCATTTCTCTCTGTCCTATCTAACAACATCAATAACAACAACAATAATAACTACAACAATAAAGTAACAAGGGCAACAAAAGGGAATAAATAAATATTTTTTAAAAAGTCGAGTGATAGAAACATTGGCTTCGCAACTCCATTGACACTTCTACAAGGAAATACAAAAGATACAACCACGTAATGTTTTAACTTTTAGTTGTTTTTCTTCAAAGTGTGTGTGTGTGTGTGTGTGTGTGTGTGTGTGTGTGTGTGTGTTTGCTTGCTGCTTGCTTGCTTGCTTGCTTACTTTCATCAGGCAAACTCAGGGGAATGTTATGATGTTACCAAGGCCAGTGGGTAGAAATTCAACCAGTCATCCAGACTTGAATCTGTAAGCAGTGAACTTAACCTTCTTTCAGGTCGATATATATCATACAAACATAAGGATTTTTCTTTTCTTTTGTATGAAGATATTCTCTTTTGACTTGTTCGTGACCTGTTTTCCAAATGGGAATTAGGGAGTCTCATGGGTGATTTGTAATCAGACTGTGTCTATGGCCTGGGCAGTCCTCTGAGCTGTTATTTGGTCTCTCACTGCTGTAACCCAGGTTCTGACTTGGGTTCCATGTCAGAAGCTGGTTGTGAATAGCTAGCAGCCTACCAGAAACAACTTAAGAGGAAACGAAAGAAGGAGAAGGAGAAGGAGAAGGAGAAGAAGAAGAAGAAAAAAACAACCTTGAAAGAAGAGTAAAAGGAGGGAAATTGTAGGCTGCTGGAGAAGAATGTGGCCGTGGTAGCATAGAACACTTCTATACAATGTGCCGTTCCGTTGCTAGGTCAGAATCATATCTTTTTCTCCTTAGTTGTGCTCTTGTAATATAGAATTGACTAGAATTTCAGGTTTGGACTATTATGTCACTCTGTGTTGAGATGTCTGTAATAGCTAATGTGCTAACCTATACCTGTTATTTCTGTTTACTGGATTTTATTGCCTTTTGTTTTGGGCATGACTTTTTGTTGTTATTGTTTACATCATTTAAAAAATATCAGTAACTGTCATAATGTATTACAGTTGTTTTGTTGTACTGTTGACAAGACCCCTAGTTTTTATGTTCATTTCTTATGTAATTTAAGAGAACCAGTTCCTAATGTATAAAATTACCCCCCTCCAATAAACAGTGCATAAAGTACTCTCTCTTCTTATAACAACTTAATTATAATATTGTCTTGGGGGGGCCAGGCAGTGGTACACCTGGTTAAGTGCACACATTACAGTGCAGTGCAGAAGGACCTAGGTTCAAACCCCTGGTCCCCACCTGCAGGGGTAAAGGCTCATGAGTGGTGAAGCAGGGCAGCAGGTGTCTCTTTCCCTCTGACTCCCCTGCCCTCTCAATTTTTCTCTATTTCTGTCTAATACATAAATAAATATTTTAAGAAATACTGTTTGGTGGTGTGGTAAAAGCCCAAGGTAAGTCCTGGATGTTAATCTAAGACAAGATTTAAGCTTTATTGAAAGTGAACTCTAAGGCTATAAAACATGTTTTATTATTAATCTTACAGACTTTTTTTTAATTCATCAACCTACAATAATCTCATCAACCGTTGTTCCACGTATGAAAATCGAGTAACAATAAAACATCACTGGTGCTGTGTATGGACTTAATTTGCCAGCTCAAGGAGTGATTCCTTTCTGATTTATTTATTCATTTACCTCTAGGATTATAGCTGGGGCTTGGTACCTGCCCTACAAACCCACTGCTCCCGGAAGCTATCTTTCCCCTTTTGTTGCCCTTGTTGTTTATCGTTGTTGTTGTTATTGTTGTTGCTGCTGCTGTCATTGTTGTTGGATAGGGCAGAGAGAAATCGAGATCAGAGGGGAAGACAGATGGGGGAGAGAAAGATAGACACCTGCAGACCTGCTTCACCACTTGTAAAGTGACCCTCCTGCAGGTGGAGAGCCGGGGCCCCCGAAACCGGGATCCTTACACAGGTCCTTGCGCTTTGTGCCATGTGCGCTTAGCCTGCTGTGCTACTGCCCCCCCCCCCCAGGGCATGGTTTCTTTCAAGTCTGAGACAAGTCTAGCAAACTCATGTGTGGTATGTTACTCCCTCAAAGTGTTTCTCCAACCTTTCTTCCCCTGGTTTCATCTCATCACCACACTTTCCAAGTTAGCTGGACAAGTGCCAGACAGCAGACAACCCTGCAGACCATCTTCCGGGAGCAAAGAGTGAAAAGTAAAGAGCAGGTATTTGTGTGACAGACAGCAGGCCTCTGGGACTGGAAGGTGGCTGGAAATAGTCTGCACTACCTGGTCTGCACAGAACATCACCCTGCCATCAGAAAGGCTATCGGGGCAAGGATGTCCACATGAAATCTTTTCAAAAGCACCATTTAAACACACATTTTCATTTACTTATTTTTACGTAATTTTATTTATTTTTATCGCCACCAGGGTTATCGCTGGGACTCAGTGCCTGTATAATGAATCCACTGCTTCTAGCAGTCTGTGTGTTTTGTTTGTTTGTTTGTTTGTTTTCCAGTTTTTGATAGGACAGAGAGAAATGAAGAAGGGAAGGGAGACAGAGAGGGAGGAGAGAGAAGGTGAGAGAGAGAGGGAGACCTCCTGTCCTGCTTCACTGCTGGTGAAGCCTCTCCCCTGCAGGTGCGGTTGGGACCTGAGTCCTAGCGCCTGCAAACTCGCGTTTTCAAAGACAAGCCTTGATGGTCTAGAAATTGTGCTTCCTGTTAAACATTGACTAAAGGTGAACCCTGAGCCTCGCTCCCTAAGACACACCTAAACAAGTTCATGCCCAACCGCTCCTCCTCCACCCGCTGGAAACCAACGGGCTCACACCCTCTGTGCAAAGCACAGCTGGACTTCATCCTCACAAGAACCGTGCCACAATCTGTCAAAGAGAAGCGAGTTAATGTTCCACTGAACCAAACCAAATGTGCATGTCGTCTGAGCCTGGATTCACCTGATCCGCAGGACAGGTATGTTTCTCCTCAGCTGTAGTCAAGTGGAGACGTTGATAAGACGTCCAGGAAGGTTTCACATTGTCCAAAAGAAGCTATGCAAAGATGCTTTTCAGAAGTGTAGAAGGAGATACTATTTTGTTCATCTCACCCCACCCACAGGAGATGGTGGTTTGAATCTCCCTTTTTTTTAAAAAAAGTTTTTTAAAATTATCTTTATTCATTTTTGATAGAGACAGCCAGAAATCAAAAGGAAAGGGGGATATAGAGAGGGAGAGAGACAGACACCTGCAGCACTGCTTCACCACTAGTGAAGCTTTTCCCCTGCAGTGGGGACCAGGGGCTCCAGCTGGGGTCCTTGCACATTGTAGCATGCGCTCAAGCAGATGTGCCACCACCTCGCCCCTGAGTCCTTTATAGTCTCCGCCACGCTATCCTTTGATACAACTCATGATGATGCCTTTTGACAGTGGTTCCCACAATAGAAACACAAAAATAAAAGCTTTCAAATATCAGGACCCCCCATTATTTTTTAATGTTTAATTTTTTTATTAGTGATTTAATGTTGATTTACAAGATTGTAAGGGGTATAATTATAATAGGGGTGTAATTCCATACAGTTCCCACCACCAGAGTTCTGTGTCCCCATCTTCTCCATTGGAAACGTCCCTATTGTTTATCCCTCTGGGAATATGGCCTGTAATTCCTTTTGGGGTGCAGAAGGTGGGAGTTCTGGCTTCTGCAACTGATCCTCCACTGGACATGGGCATTGGCAGGTGGATCTATACCCCTGTCCTGTCTCTTATCTTTTTCTAGTGGGGTAGGGCTCTGGGGAGGTGGACATTAGTGAAAGGACCCCCATTATCAATGATCAGATTGAAATAGCTCTGGATGGGCCCTGTCTGCAATTCTTGAAAGCTCTCTAGGTGATGCCTATGTGTTTTGAAAGAACTACTCGATTGAATGAGGTCATCAAGTACCCTGAAGTTAACGCTTGTCTGGCATCTGAGTGGTCCGGGATGTCAGAGACATGCCGAGGGTCTGAGGGCTCAGGTTGCACTCCGGCTAGCAGCTGCTGCCTCTCTTCTTCCCAGCAGACACGCAGATTTGGGACTTGCTACTCACGGGTTGCAATCGTTGCCATAAAACATTGCCTTTCTGCCCTCTTTTCTTGTAGGGTGTGGTTAACTTCTATTGACTCAGTATATGCCACCATCCACCCGATGAATAGAAGTAGCCAGGCCACGACCACAGGTGACTAAGTGAGCCTACAAAGAAAGCTATGTATTCTTCCTTTTCCTTTCCGTTCTTCCTGCGGTGCTACCATTATCCTCGGGCACCTGCATGGAAGTCCACGCCCTGGGCACAGCCCTCCTGACACTGCCTAGTGCTATTTCAAATGGAAAAAAAATCCCATTTAGGTGCTTCTTGTCCAGAAAGACTGAGAAGATCAGGAAATACTGAGTCTTTTCCAGGTTGCCACTAAAGAGCTAGACTTAACAACAAACCAGTCTCCAAATCCAGGCACCTGCCAAACTGGTGGTGGTCAACCTCAACTGCCAGTCACAACACAACGGGAACATGGAAAGACAATCCTTTTTATTTTATGTTATATTTCATTGGGGGAGGGCTAATGGTTTGCAGTCTAGTCTTTAGCACAAAGGCACAACCTCTCATCTCCCCTTGACTCTCCTCCCAGTGTCCCTTCATCCTGTCCGTCTTCCTCCTTCCTTTGTTTTGGTGCCATATGCCACACCCAGTCCAAGTTTCACCTTATCTTCTCCCTTACTGTCCTTTATTCTTAAGTTCCACCTATAACTGAGATCATTCAGTATTGATCTTTCTCTTTCTGGCTTGTGTCACTGAACACGATGCCTTCGAGTTCTAACCATGGTATTGCAAAGGATATGACCTCGTTATTTTAACAGCTGTATAGTACTCCATGTACCACACTGAAAGTCAATTCTTACCATCCCGCTGTGAAGTTAAAGACTTAAATAATGATCTGTTGGATAGTATGCCAGCTCCCCCTGGCTTCTGCTTAACCATATGCCTATATAGGGATAGATTTAATCCCATTCAAAGCTTTGGTCTATTTACATAAATCACTTTTACAAAAAGCACTCCCTCCAGGGCATTGGTGGTTCAGTGATAGGATTCTCGCCTGCTCCGCTCCCTCTTTGTCACACCCTGATCCCCTCCTTGTCACACTCTGATTTTCATCAGTCACTTTTCTCTCCACCCTCTCTATGTCACATCCTGTTTCCACCCCTACTTGGCAAGTATATATAAAGACAGCACTGTGAGTTTTAGGGTACTTGAGTTTAGCTTAGCTCGTCTTAGATTGTGCTGCGTCCTGCATGAATAAAGAGATACTGCCTACAGCTCAACCATGAGTCCCTGGTCATCTGTTACCCGCCCGTGAAGCCAGCCCGGCGAAAACAACCTAGCCCGGCGAAAACAACAATGATCCATCTTCCACATTGGATGAAGTACTTTCCCAAAGGCCTTATAAGAAAGGTGAGGCCTGCCCACGCTGGATAACACACACAGTAGCAATGGCTTTATTCAAACTCACTATAAGAAGAGAGCAACACCAAGGGGCTGGGATGCAGCTAGAATTGAAGCTGGTCTACCCAGGACCTGCCTGAGACTTGTAAGCAACACTGTTAGAAACTACCTTCCTGGGAGTCAGGCGATAGGGTGGTAGTGCAGCAGGCTGCACATGACACGAAGCACAAGGATCGGTGTAAGGATCCTGGTTCGAGCCCCGGCTCCCCACCTGCAGGGGAGTCACTTCACAGGCGGTGAAGCAGGCCTGCAGGTGTCTTTCTCTCTCTCCCCCTCTGTCTTCCCCTCCTCTCTCCATTTCTCTCTGTCCTATCTAACAATGACAACATCAATAACAATAATAACTACAACAGCAATAAAAAACAAGGGCAGGGGAGTTGGGCGGTAGTGCAGAGGGTTAAGCACACATGGTGCAAAGCGCAAGGACCGGTGTAAGGATCCCGGTTCAAGCCCCTGGCTCCCCACCTCCAGGGGAGTCGCTTCACAAGCGGTGAAGCAGGTCTGCAGGTGTCTATCTTTCTCTCCCCCTCTCTGTCTTCCCCTCCTCTCTCCATTTCTCTCTGTCCTGTCCAACAACAACGACATCAATAACAACAACAATAATAACTACAACAACAATGAAAAACAAGAGCAACAAAAGGGAATAAATAAATATTTAAAAATTAATAAATCTTTTTTAAAAAGGCCAACAAAAGGGAAAATAAATAAATAGAAATTTTTTTTAAAGAATATATATACATATACACATACACATACATATATAAAAGAAAGAAGCTGCCTTCCTGGAGGGGTGCTGGACGGTAGCACCCTTGTTTGATCGCACATGCTACAATGCATAAGGACCCAGGCCCAAGCCCCTGGTCCACACCTGCAGGGAGAAAGCTTCGCAAGTGGTGAAGCAGGGCTGCAGGTGTTTTTCTCCCACTCTATCACCCTCTTCCCTCTTGATTTCTGTCTTTATCCAATAAGTAAAACAAAATAAATAGAAACCACCTTTCTAGTTGGGTAAGAATGTTTGAAATGTCTTATTACTATCGTCTTGGACTCTGCAGTAGATGATTCCTCCCCTGGGAGAACGAAGACCCCGGGTACACAGTACCCAGGAAGTCCAAGGCGAAGCACACCGAGCAAAAATAGAGTTGATTCTCCTCTGTCTGCATCTGTTCCTTCACACGAGCCTGAGCAGAAAAGTCTAGAAGGAAGAAGAAATTCCCCCCTGTCTGAGAATACGGCAAGTCTGATTTATGTGCACTCATTTCCA